>NC_034598.1:85282797-85288494 GCF_900095145.1 Mus pahari | reverse complement strand
GAAGAAGAAGAAGAAGAAGAAGAAGAAGAAGAAGAAGAAGAAGAAGAAGAAGAAGAAGAAGAAGAAGAAGAAGAAGAAGAAGAAGAAGAAGAAGAAAGAGGAGGAGAAAGGAGGAAGAGGATGACACAGGCAGGAGGAAGGACAATGCCAATGATCCAATGATAGCTGTGCAATGAAGAGGCAGCTGTTGCCATATGGGCACAGCCAGAGGACTCACAGCAAACCATAACTGGCACCAACAGGCATGATCAGGGGTGATGACGTTCCTTCTAGAACAATCTAGTGGCATCACATAGTATCTTCCCCTGCTTTCCTTCTGCAGGTCCAGCATCCAAGCTTGGCCCTGCCTTCCTAACTTCCTGTCCACTTTACCCATCAGATACCCTTTATCCATCTGTTGATTGTAACTATGTCCTTTGGGTGGTGCATTGTGCTGCTCCGAGGAAACCAAGAGAGCTTCTATGTGTTAGTACATTACATACGTCCATGTCCAAAGCTGAAACATGACCTTCTGTAGGTTCTTTACATAGTGTGCCTAAACCAAGCATTTAAAGAATTTTGCTGTTATACATATGTATTAGAGAATTTGGAAAAATATTTTTAAAAAACACCCTTTAGACCTGAAAATAAAGCCAGGGACAGTGGCCTACACCTATAATAATATCTACTCGAAAGACCAGCGTAGGAGGACCGAGCCTAGGACTTGGCAATATAGGGAGATTTGGTGGGGGTGGGATGTAGGTACTATCATTTGAACCTATTACCCCAGCTACCCAGAAGGCTGAGTTTGAAGTCAGCCTTGTCTCAGAAGCAAAGCAACAGCAAACTTCCAGGACTGATGCAGAGCCCTAGGGTAGAGCTCGAGCTTCACAAGAGCAAGGCCCTGGGCCCGAGGAGGAGGAGGAGGAGGAGGAGGAGGAGGAGGAGGAGGAAGGAGATGGTGGGAGGAATGAGGGAGTAAGAGGAGAAGGGGGAAGGAGCTGGGAGGACAGTGGTTAGAGGAGGAAAAGGAGAGAGGGTGGGTGAGAGGAAAGGAAGGGAAGAGGAAGTGGAGAAGGATGAAGAAGAGGAAAAGCAAGGATGAGAGAGGAGAAAAGAACAGGGAGGGAGGGGCAAGAAGGGGAGTGGGGGAGTGCAGGAGAGAGGAGAAGGAAGATAGGAGGAGGGAGAGAGGTGGAGGAAGAAATGGAAATCTATCTCCTGGCTATGGTTAGAAAAGAGACCTGAGAGTCCAAATCTTAAAGGTTCACATCTGGACCCTGCCTCCTGAGGTGCATCTTAGAAGCAAATCCCAATGGGGAGATCTATGAGATTACATGGTGATTTGTAGTCACAGACCTGCAGGACCTTCCGGAGAATATCGAAGTGGTTCATTATGACAAGCGGATAAAGTGTTTTACAGAGTTCATTAGCAAAATAATGCAATTACTCATAAAATACATGTCCTTCTGAGTATGACAAATAGATGCTTCAAGAATTTATAGGTGTGTGCACACACACATAAACACACACACACATTCATTGTCTTAGCCAGGGTTTCTATTCCTGGACAAACATCATGACCAAGAAGCAAGCTGGGGAGGAAAGGGTTTATTCTGCTTACACTTCCTGTTGATCATCAAAGAAGTCAGGACTGGAACTCAAGCAGGGCAGGGAGCAGGAGCTGATGCAGAAGCCATGGAGGGATGTTATTTACTGGCTTGATTCCCCTGGCTTGCTCAGCCTGCTCTCTTATAGAACCCAAAACTACCAGCCCAGAGATGGCACTACCCACAAGGGGCCCTCCCCCCTTGATCACTAATTGAGAAAATGCCTTACAGCTGGATCTCATGGAGACATTTCCCCAACTGAAGCTCCTTCCTCTGTGATAACTCCAGCTGTGTCAAGTTGACACAAAACTAGCCAGTAAACTCATGAACACCTGTACACACACAAACTTAGTTCAGGCATCCCAGAATACTCCCTTCCAAGTAAAGGAAATTTTGCTGTACTCAGTATTTTCTACTATTTAAAGACATACAAGCCTAATGGCTTTCTTTGAGCTTTGGACACACAGTATTGAACACTAGGGAATATTGTTCTGACATACTTATTCCACGATACAATCTACACACTGAAAACTGTTAGTTTTAAGTAAGAGCCCAAAACAAGAAAGTGGCCCACAACTTATCCAGGATGCAGTAAAAGCCATCTCACTGCTGGAAACATATTATCTAGCACACCTATGGTTCCATAGGAGGGAAAATATCATATGAGCTTCCTAACAAAACCTGAATGAACAACAGCATGCATTCTAGAATGAGGCCATGCCTCTCTAGTAGATAAGGCCCAGCTCCTGGCATGCAACTGAGTGGGGCAGGGCAGGGTACATGGACCACCTCAACACAGAATACCAAGAGACAATGTAGTCAAAAGTAGCTTTCATGAGCTGGCATAATCAAAGCTGTGAAAACAAAGTGTGGGAGCCTGGAGAGATGGTGTGGTGGTCTGAGTGAGAAATGCTCCCATAGGCTCAGATATTCGCATGCTTAGTCCCCATTTGGTGAAAGTGTTTGGGAAGAATTAGGTGTGTTCTTAATAGAGCAGGTGTGTCACTGGGGGTGGACTTTGAGTCTTTAAAAGCTCACACCAGGCCCAATCTCTCTCTCTCTCTCTCTCTCTCTCTCTCTCTCTCTCTCTCTCTCCCCTTCCCTCCATCTCCTTCCCCTGCCCATCGCTCTGTCTGTCTCTTCTCTCTCCCTCCCTTCCACTCCCCCTCCCCATCTCCCCCCCTCTCTCTATCTCTGTCTGTCTGTCTCTCTTCCTCTCCCTCTCCCTCCTCCTCTCCCTCTCTTCATCTCTCTGTCCCTCTCTATCTCTCTCTGTCTTTCTGTCTCTGTCTCTCTCTTTGCTGTCTATAGATCAGTGTGTAAAGCTCTCAACTACTGCTCCACCACCAACCACACCTGTCTGCATCCCACCATGATAATTATGGATTAACCCCCTGAATCTGCAAGCAAGACCCCCGTTAAATGCTTTCTTTTATAAGAGCTGCCTTGGTTATGGTGTCTCTTCAAAGCAATAGGACAGTGACTAAGACAACAATGGGTATGAGAAAAAAGATGAGAGAAGTACCCTTGTCCACCCTTGCTCCTCAATCACATTTGGAGTATAATTCAGCTCTTCAGAGTTCAGCTCATGGCTTGAAAGATCCTGGTTCATCAGGAAGAACTCCCCCATTTGGAACTCAATAAAATCATTTTTTAAGATATTATTTTTAATTTTGTGTGTCTGTGTGGATTTGTACATGTCTACAGTGCCTACAGAGACCAGAGGGAATATTGGATCCCCTGGAGCTACTGTTATAGGCAGCTTCCATCCGGATGTGGGTGCTGGGAACTGAACTTGGGTCCTTCTGCAAAAGCAGCAGACACTCCCAACCACTGTGCCATCTCTCCAGCAACTTGGAATCGCCTCTTGACCTCTTGGCTAAGACCATGTTGGGAACACAAAGAACCTCCCATTAAATGAAGAGCTATGACTACTGCCTGACCACTTTGAGGCCCTCATGAAAGACTACAGAAAGAGCAAGGATCACCACAGCAACAAGCAGAATGGATCCTGGTCCTGAGGAGAGATTAGGACTGTGGCTTTACCATGAAAGAAGAAATATTTAGGTAACCCAGATACCTACTGAGACATCCCCTGGTGCTCTTTAGTCAAGTGTGGCCTGCAAGTGGGTAGGTTCATTAACCAAGACCAGGGAAGGAAATATTAACTTGGTTTCAGATCCCTTGGGGCTGATGGTCAGGGTCAGCTTCCCAGAGGAACCAAAAGAAGTGAAGGGAACCAAAATAATTGAAGAGGAAAGACCAGTCGTGACAGTGGGAGTTTCGGTTTGTTCTGGTAGCTTCTCTGGAAGATATCTCAGGGATTAAGAGCATGGAGCCAGGATGCAGATGAACCTGAAAGAACTCATCATCGTGAGAGAAGCAAGCAGATCTGAGTCATGTGATGGTTGGCTGTTCAGGCATTGCAGTGCATGAGCAAGATGATCAGGCCAGCACATGCCTGGAGCAGCCACATATCCTCTGCTTTCAGGGCTGCTAAGAGAGCACAGCCCCTCCCTTCTAAAACTGCTTACAGCCACTGACTGACTAATGCAGTGACAGACCAGGTTGGTCCTCTGTGCTGGTTATGATCCTCTGGCCTCCCCTGCCCATTGCCTGACACTACAGCTCTGCATCGTCCTCTCTGCTTTCCTGCCCTGCCTTTCTTCCTCTACCACATGTTTGATGAATTTGTTTTGTTCTCATGAATTATAGTTTAGGCTCCTGCAAACTCCCTGACTCACACTCCGCTTTTAGAGAATCCTGCCTAACGAAGGTAGAATTAGAATGAAGCAAGAGCCGGGCAGTGGTGGCACATGCCTTTGATCCCAGAACTTGGGAGGCAAAGGCAGACGGATTTCTGAGTTTGAGGCCAGCCTGATCTAGAGTGAGTTCCAGGACAGACAGGACTACACAGACAGGCTCTGTCTTGAGAAATATCCAACAAGTCTGCGTAGTACAGAGTGGCCTGAGAAGACACTGGTGGAATGAAGTCGAACTTTGGGGGGGTGTTGTGAGCATTGATGGGGTGTGGTCTGACATGGCTTAGTAGAATCACCTGGTGTCACCATGTTGTTTGCCTAAGGTTATGCAGATGAAGGATATCACAGCAGTTGGGACCTAGGCTCATGTCATCTCAGAGCATCCTTAACACAGAGTTCTTTCTGGTGGGACAGTAAATGCATGTGTGGTACATCTGTTTATTACACAAATGCAACACTAGCATCTGTGAGGACCTGGGTTCAAGTCCCAGTATCCCCGCTACAGAGAGAGAGAGAGAGAAAGAGAGAGAGCGAGAGCAGGGAGGAGTGTCAGACAGCCCAAAGGGTGGCCATAGTTTACAGCAACTTATTGTCTATGTCATAAAGAACAAGAAAAGAGGGGTTCCAACATTCCTAATGTAAATGATACTGGATGCTTAAGGAGATGGGAATGCTAATTATCATGGTGTGAAAATTACATTGTATAATGCATCAAATCACCACACTGTACTCCCCGAATATGCAGTTATTATGCATCAATTAAAAATAAGGTGGCAAGAAAGAATTTTGACATAAAACTTCTGGTTTGAAACCTAATCTATCTGTAAGCTATGTGCCCTTGGACAACTTACTCAACCTCTCTGTACCTTGATCTCTTCATCTATAAAACTGCAATGGTGGTAGTCTCCTCTTCGTGGGTTTTTTAATAATATTAAATAAATTGCAGTGTCTGGAATATGGTATGCACTGGCCATGATTATTATATTTTTATGGATGAACAGTCATGGAATGCCCTCATTGTCATTGAAGCTGAACAAATTTGCATGCTAATTTTGGGAACCCCCCCCCAAGTTCAATGCCTTCTGTGTCAACTACACAGTCCAAGGCTACGCTCTAAGTGTGGGCCTCTTTGTTCACTCCAAACTTCTGAACTCTTACCGTGCTCCAGCCGAGCAATTGTTCAGCTGCTTCTTGACAGAAATCATTCTCCGGGAAAGCTGACTGTGATCAACCCCAAGTGCTCACTCTCAAAGGCTTCCCTGCTTGGCGGCCGGCCACTCCCTTAACCAGGAGGAGCAGTCCATGATGAAGAAGAAGAAGAAAAAGAAGAAGAAAAAGAAGAAGAA
>NC_034598.1:85275597-85282772 GCF_900095145.1 Mus pahari | reverse complement strand
AGAAGAAGAAGAAGAAGAAGAAGAAGAAGAAGAAGAAGAAGAAGAAGAAGAAGAAGAAGAAGAAGAAGAAGAAGAAGAAGAAGAAGAAGAGGAAGAAGTCCATTGGGATGGCACTCACAGACTTAAACATTCTTACAGGACCATGCCTATGACTCCCTACACCTGCGGAGTTAAAAGCAGGCCTTCTGGCCTCCCAGTGTCCTTGGAAACAGAAAATATACTTTGTTTTACTGTTAAGCTTGGATTCTATCACCTGGTGGCCAGGAGATAAGGAGGAAACACCCCTTTGTATGCTGGGCTCTCTTGGTAAGACACTTCGCATGTAGCCATCTTGGGGACTTGTGGCAGAGCTCGTCTGGATAATTCTGACACAGAGATGGCTAGGACCAAGGAAGGAGTACTCTCTTTCCTTCCTTTCCTTGCCAGAAATTTCCACCTGAGGTCCACCAATGAACACACCAAATCTTGGATTTGGTTTGTTTGCTCTAAAGCTGGCCCGTATTGTGTCATCAATGACACCGTCCAGAATTTGTTCAGTGCACTCTCCCCCTATCGTTGTGCTCCACCTCTTTGGGGGTTGAATATCAGATATCTTCCGTATCAGATTACAGTTCATAACAGTAGCAAAATTACAGTTATGACGTATGAATGAAATAATTTTATGGTTGGAGGTCACAACGTGAAGAACTGTATACGGAAGGGCCACAGCATTCAAGGTTGAGGACCACTGCTTCAGATGCTGATCCAAAGAGCCCCGGACTCAGAGATTCATTTCAAGTAGAAGGCTGTGTGACTTGGAAGTTACTAATTCAGTCATGAACCTGACTACTGGCTACAAAAATCTCTCCAGATCAATCATCTAACCAAACTCTAGAAATCACTCTCATGATTGACGCTTCCTATTTTCAAAAAACGATAAAGCTCCCCCCTCCCCCTCAAAAAAGCAATCAAGTGGAAGTTTGCTTAAGGTTGAATAGGTTTATAATATGATAGAAGACAAATGCCCCTTCTTCTTACTGATGAAACCAAATGTGTAATAATGGAGGACAAAAATCTGACCATATGTCTCTCATGGGCAGAATGGAATCATGGGATAGATGGTGGATAGCAACTTAACTGGGGTTCAAAATTACCATTTCTAAGGACTGAGTACTTTCTGTCAGACCTTCACAGACTCAGCAGAGGTTGGAAGGACAGGGCTGACCCTGGTCCAAAACCAGCGTTTTCATTCCTGACGTTGCCAGATTTCTTTGTTATCCCTCGGATCCACCAATTATATTAACGTGCTTCCTTTTTGCATTTATAATCAAGTGAGTGCCACCGCGGTGAGGTGCTTCCTGGAGAGTGCTCAGCAGAAGGATGGAAGACTCATTTAAAAACATATTATAATCATTTTCTATATTTGGCTGGTTCATACGTGCTCTCACCGAGTTCTCCCCTGCGTGCGATGTCCCGGCATCCCAGAGGGAAGCTTTCTAATTACTAAAGTGAGATGGTTGCTAACTCTATCCTCTTATGGAATGAAGCCTCATCAGGAGAGACACAATGGAAAACTCAGCATCAAGAGGGACCTGCGGTGTAAAGACTAGAGCCAGGAAGCCTCTCATCCAGGTTACTTAGAAGTGGTCCCTTGAGCACTAATGCTTTGAAATTTGTTTTACAAAAGCTCAAAGAGGAAGCCAAATGTCATTTTTCACACTAGGATCAGAAATAATTATTCAAACACACACACACACACACACAAAAGATATCAAGGCTGTTGCTCACGTTTCCTATATCTGAGAAGAATCATGTTACCTTGCAGGTAATGACTACTGACTAACTCACCCACAAAACCTAAGAAGACATTTACTATTGTCTAAAATAAAAAAGGAACAAATTAAAATGCGACACCAATTCATTCATACACGGCAAACTCTCCTGCTATTAGTAATATATTAAAAATGTTGATTTTTGTCACAGACTGAATATGTCTTTGAGTTCATTGACAGTCTTGGAATTTTCCCCCCTGCTACAATGTAAGATTCTCTCCCTTACAGAATGCTGATGTGTTAAGTTACCATCTTCAAACTACCTGGCAGCCACTCTCCTTTTGGAGAATGATATCATGAAGAGACATTTCACTTGTTTTATATTATATATCTGGGTTTAAAACATGTATATATTTGGGTCTAAAACTAAAAAAAAAAAAACAAATATTGCAAATATTTGGCTATCACTTATAGTGAAACTCTCTTAAGTTATTTCAGTTCAAAGCACAACTACATCATTGCTACTGAATTAACTTAAAATTCTGATTCCAAAATTCTTTTTGATTCTATACAAGCATATGTATAATACCACCAGCAGTGAGTGATATTCCTAACAGATAAGCAGGTAAGTGGTAATTCTAACAGATAAAACAGAGTGTTTGCCTTGGTATATTCCTGACTTGAATAAACCCTTCCACCCCACATCCTAGAGCTGAGGATTGAACCCAGGAACTTGTGCATGCTTGGCAAGACCCAATACTTTCCACACATCCTTTTGTCCAAACATAAACTTGGCTCTAGAGGAGACTCCAGAAACCATCTAATGTGACCCACCCCGTTTCCATTAAAATGCGGTTTTATAAACCTGATTTAAAATACCTTAGACACTGGCAATGTGAACCTACTCGGAAATAAACCTAAAGTTTGAGTTCAGAGTTTACCTTTGTAAGATGCCCAGCGAATCTCCCACGGCATTCTTCACTCCTTCCTTCCCAGGTTTCAAAATCTTTTCTTTGAAGGTATCAAATGCTTTAAATGGCATTTTGAACGAGGGTACGATGGAGGAGGCACCTCAGAGCCCTTAGGAGGCAAACTCAGAAGCTGTCATCCTCTCTCAACTCCAGCCCATGGGCACTGCGTTTGCCCTTGAAGAACACTTGAAATTCAGTTCTCATGGAGGGAACTACTTAAAATCAGAAAGGAGGTAAAAACCCCAGCTCAGGGGTTCCAGAAAGAAAAAAACCCTTCTCCTCTCGATCCAGACCTCAACAAAGCTGAGTGAGGAGTTGCTGGGGAGGAATCCAGCCCCTTGCAAAAAAAAGCTACTGGCTGAGCAGCAGCCTGTGGCCGCTGTCTCACTCACTGTCTCGGGCAGCCAAGCTCAGACTGAGCACACCCTGTATCCCTGGCTGCAGCGGGAGAAGCTGAAGTGAGCTCGGTGCAGGAGGGGTCCTGAGACCAGCAGCAGCTTCTGAAGCCAGCCCTGGCCCCTCCTGCCTCCTTCAGCTTGCAGGTGGCGCTGTCAGCTTCTCCCAGGGGCGATTCTATAGAAACCAGCACACCTGCCCCTCTCTGCAGCCTGGACTTATGAATGGGCTCTCAGCCAGGGCAGGAGCCCAGAGTAAAGTTTATGAAATATTTACAAGTCTCCTGCTTTTCTAAGGTCCAGCCCCACCGGCTCTCAGCCACCACGGCACGCCTTTTAGTCCCTTCAGGGTAGCTAGGATGCAGTTTTTCAGTTGTGCAAAAGCATGGATGTGGTTCGAGAAAGAGCACACTTCAGGCTAAAATGCGTACCCCAGGTCACAACATCTGGGAGGGACAGTACATAGATGCCTTTAGGTCCAAGTAAGGATATCTGAGCTTGTCCTACCACCTGCTCTGAGCTCCTCACCGCTTGTCCTCAAGATAAGTAAAAACTTCATTTGTGGCGCCTGAAGCAGCTCCAAAGACCCTGACCTTTGTTTCTTTTCTGCTCTCCCTAGCAACGCTAGCCCGAACTCAGCAATCTCCCTCTTGCTTAGGGTTTCCTCAAGTGATATCCCTTGCCTTGGTAACCTCCATCTACATAGCCTCTGGAGTTTCCCCGCCTTACGAAGGCATCATTTCAAAGCCCCATAGACTGGGGGAGCTGGCCCTCTTCTGAGCCACCAAATTACCTAGACTTGGTTGATAATGGATGTTGCCTAAACACCCGCCAGACCCGTGTGGAAACAGCCAGTGCTGCCACATTACAGGCTTCAGGACTGTGCCCCCATTACCAATGCGGCCATGAGGAAATAGCCTTGTCTGAGAGGTACCGATGCTCCAAGCTCAAGCCTAATATGAGACACCATGTGCAGATAGATGTAGCCCCTCAGAATCCCAGGATCTGTTTCCACAAGACTAGCTGTGTTCTCTACACACTGCAGTCCAAAACCTTCTTCAGATCTGAATTAAGTTCCATTAGCACTGGACCGCAGTAGGCTCAGTGGAACTAACACCTGCCGAGATCTTCCTGTAGTCAGTGCTGTGCTACGCACTCTGTCCACACCATAGTCAGAGCCCTACTGTTGCTTTAGGTGTATTGACTTATTTTAACCAATTTTAATGGCTGGAAATGGAGGCACGGAAGTTAGCTGTGTCTGAGACTGCACAGCTAGCAATTAGCATATCCAAATAGTATTGTCTGTTTCTCTCAAAGGGTCTCTCCCACAAGTCTTTGTGGAATTTACCAACTTAAACAATCACCTTCAGGAAGCCATTTTAGAAGATTTCTACCATCTCATCTGATCCCTCATACTCACTCATGGTTAATCTCCGTCCACACCCCATTTCCACCCTTGGCTTGCCTTTTCTGGCCATTTCCTATGAACAGAATCGTGTGTGAGTTGGCCTCCTGTGGCTGACTCCTTTCACTGTGTGAGATGTCCAGCACCCAGCATGCATCAGTCTTTTTGTTGTTATTATCATGTCATTAAGTGGATGCACTGCCTGTGTCAGTAGCCTGTCACAGGGTGGCTGTGACACACACTGCCCTATGATTTATTGATGGGCATTTTATGTTCTTATTTTGTTATGAATAAAATTACTATGAACATTTGTATGTCTTGCTGCTTTAATTTCTCTGGGGTAAATGCTTAAAATTCCTAGGTGATATGAAAATATGCTTTTCACTTTTTAAGAAACTGCCAAATTGCTTTCAAAATGGCTGTATTTGACAGCTCCTCTAGCCCATTTGAGGGTTCCCATTTCTCCATATCAATGCCGACATTTCCCATCTTTTTAAAGTATGACCACTATGGTGGGTGTAACAGCATCCCCTGTGGCTTTAGTCTGCATTTCCCCAATGACTAATGACACGCTGACCATCTTTTCATGTGCCTATGAGCCACTGTCATCTTTTGGGTGGGGGAGGGGTGAGATGTCTATTTAGATACTTTACATATTTTAAGTGGGTTTTGTCTGCTTACTAAAGACCCCATGGGTACAGGTTGTGGGAGCAGGTTCTTTGTCAGATATGTGTTTTATAAAGAGCTTCCTGTAAAAAGAGGTTTTTATAAAAGTCTGCACAGACTTTTTATATTTTGTTGAGAAAAAAAAAATGGATACACTTTTTTTTCCCTTCCACAAACTTGGTCTCAGCCGGTCTCTTGAGTTCTGTTCTAAGAGCCTTACACTTAACCTCGAGCCTGTGGCCCATGCGGAGTCCATGTGTATGCATCTCATGAGACCAATACTCAAATTCATCACGTGAAGATGCATCGTTTGTTAGGAGTGCTACGCTTCCTTTTTAATGCGTCTGTGTGGGCACGCATGTGAACATGCATGCATGTGCACGTGAAGACCAGATGACAGCTTCAAGTGTTCTCCTCAGGAGCCTTTGTGGCAGGACTTCTCACTGACCCAGAGCTACCTCATAGGCTAGAGTAGCTGGCCTCAGGAGCCCTCCTGCCTTCACTCCTCACTGCTGGCTATTTACACATGGTCTCTGGAGACTGAACTCAGGTCCTCCTCCTTAAAATTAAATGCTTTAGTGGCTCAGCTCAAGAAATGCTATCGCTTCTCCAGAGGACCGCATTGGCACTTTTATTTTAAAAAGTCAATTAAACAAAACCATGAAGACTTTTGGACTCTGAATTTTGCCTCATCAATCTGTATACCTAGTTAATATGTCAGTGTCATGTCTCGACGGTAGCTTTATAAGCTTTGGATGAGAAAATAAAGCCTTCAACTTTGCTCTTTTAAAAAAATTGCCTTGGCTCATTCTAAATATTTTGCATATGCGTTTTAGGAACAGCTTTTCAGTTTGTACACACACACACACACACACACACACACACACACACACACAATCCTGCCCAGCCCTGTGCTCTTAAAAAGGACATTTTCTTGTCACCAACCTTCCCAATACAACCCTGCACAACATAGAACCCTAAGGACCTAGGAAACTTCATGTCTACTCCCTCTATAAGGCATTATCTTCCCCCCCATCAAAGGTCACTCATTTGTTCAAAGCACATGCAAGCCAATAAAATGTAAGCAGTCCTTCCTACAGAACACATCCCTGGCAGAGTTTCTAACCCATTCTCCAAATCCCAAATAGCTCTAAACTACTTATATATAACATTACATACTGGGAGCAGAACTCGGCAAAGACCACATCAGTCTGTAAGGGTCGGCAGCTACTGAGAGCGCCATCCCTGCAGAAAGCACTGGGCATGAGGCACAAGCTGAGTCTGCTGGTGTTGTGGATGGTTGATGATAATGGTCACTATAATTCTGGGGACATTTCCCAGGTGCCAGACTGTCTTAGATAGAGTGTTATGGCTGTGAAGAGACACCATGACCAAGGCAACCCTTATAAAAGAAAGTATTTCATTGGGTCTGGCTTACAGCTTCAGAGGTTTAGTCCATTATCATCATGGAGGAAAGCATGGCAGCATGCAGGCAGGCATTGTGCTGGAGAAGGAGCTGAGAGTTCTACATCTTGATCCTCAGGCAGGAGTGTGTCACATATATGCTTGAGCATAGGAGACCTCAAGGCCCTCCCACAGTGACACACTTCCTCCAACAAGACCTCCTAAAAGTGCCACTCCCTATGTGTCAAGCATTCAAACCCATGAGTCTATAGGAGCCAAACCTACCCAATCCACCACACAGACATCAAGCTTTTACTCTTCACTAGTTTATTTAGCCTCCCCCTCCCCTAAATGATCATAAGGAGGTTCTATCATTACATGACACACAATGAGAAAGCTCAGGCACAAAGGGAAGGGTTACATAAATTTGCTACAGCTCACACAGCTAAGAGGCTGAACTGATGGGATAAGAAGCCTGGCATTAAAATTTGTCTCCTAATGCTATAGTAGAGCTGTTAAGAGTATGCAGTCAACCTAAAAAGTCCACCAGAGAACTCCTAAACCTGATAAACAGCTTCAGTGC
>NC_034598.1:85243537-85273018 GCF_900095145.1 Mus pahari | reverse complement strand
GGGCCAAGTAGTGGGAGTGGGTGGGTAGGGGAGCAGGGGTGGGGGGTGGTATAGGGAACTTTCGGGATAGCATTTGAAATGTAAATAAAGAAAATAATAAAAAATTTCAAAAAAAAATTGGGAAGACCTACAAATACTCAAAATAAAAAAAAAGAAAAAAGAAAAAAAGAGTATTCAGTCAAGTACTATAGATCATACCAGGAGTTACGGCCTCCACCCACCCCACCCCCCAAAAAATATTGGAATAAATTATGATATGAAAGATCAAAAGATAATTAAAATAGACCTGATTGAAATGAAGCCCTGAATGATGCTGACATAATTTGCAAAACTTTATCAGATGCTGCGTATTATAGGAAAGTTTTTTTCTTACAAATTTCTGCATCATTAACACTACTAGGGGGAAAATATAGGGAAATAGAGTCTATGTATGGCTATAACTATATGTTAAGTACAATTTGAACGAAAATAATACCCATTTGAATGTTTTTATTTTTATATTTTTGAGACAGCATCTCACTATGTAAACCAGGCTGACCTCAAACGCACAAAAACCAAACTGCCTCTATCTCCCAAGTACTGGGATTAAAGGCATATGCCAGCATATATGAAATTTTTTGAAGTTATAGTGAATCCCATTGTGCCATGGTATGCCCTTCCTGCTATAATTTAATACTTAAGAGCTGTCCCTTTGTCCTGCCCATTCACTGCACAGGAAACTTAATCTTTAACCAATTGCCTTTCAAAATTGCTTGTGTGCTTTCTAAGTCATGTATTTACACTAATGTATTGATTCAACTTCGTGGTTTTTTTTTTTTCCTTGTTGTGGGTTATTAAGATTTCTGTTGAGGGGGCTGGAGACATGACTCAGTGGTTAAGAGCACTGACTGCTCTTCCAGAGGTCCTGAGTTCAAATCCCAGCAACCACATGGTGGCTCACAACCATCTGTAATGGAATCTGATGCCCTCCTCTAGTGTGTCTGAAGACAGCTACAGTGTGCTCATATAAATAAAATAAATAAAATCTTTTTAAAAAGAGATTTCTGTTGAAAGATGAGAGGAGGGGAAGCTATCTAAATGAAGAACTAAACAACAAACCAGCAAAAAACATTTCTTCATGAACTCTGCATCAGTTCCTGCCTTGAGTTCCAGCCCTGAATTCCCTCAGTGATGAATTGTGACCTGGAAATGTAAGATGAAATAAACATCTTGCTCCCCTAAATGTCCATGTGGCAAAGGCTTGCTATTAGCTCCTTAATGGTATTACCAGGTCTTAGGAGGCAGGGCCGAGTGGGAGGTCTTTGGGTCACTGCGATGCTTGAAGCAAACTGTGGAACCCCCTTCCTAGCCCCTGTCCCTTTGTTTCTCAGCCACAGGGCACATGATGTTCCAGTGTGTCTTTCACCACAGATCCAAAGGAAAAGGCCCCACTAATCATTTACCAGTGCTCCCAAAAACAGAAGCCAAAATAGATCTTCTCTGTGCATTAGTCAGTTTACCACAGGAGTGAGCAGTTAGGACTCGTACAACCAGAGTTTTCACAACTGAGGCTGATTTTATTCACTGATTTTTTGTTGTTGTTGTTGTTGTTGTTGTTCCTTTTCTTGAAGGTCTTCTGGGTGGCTTTTTAGCCAATGGTGATACCATGGAAACAATATTTCTCTTAATAAAACAAATAAACGTGAAGAAGGAAAGTGTCCCTCAAGTGTGAGCAAGGATGCCAGCTGCAGTCAGCAGATAGGAATGGAAGAGGGCTTCCTTATGATGGAGGGCGTGGTGGGAGCTTCAGGAAGAGACGGTGAGGCAAGCCAAGGCAGGTGGGAACGGCGGCCTTGTGTGGAGTGTGCTGTGTGTGGTGCTGTGTGAACTTGTTAACATGGGGGCCTTAACCAGCACCTAGTGGTAGGCAAGCTTATAGATGTTGTTTAAACAAAGAGCAAGGCGCTGGTTTCCAAGATTCCACATAAACATATTTGCTTTCAATAAAGTATTTGGCTGAAATGAAACTGACATCAAATTGAAAAGATATTAACCCAGAAGCAATGATTTCCTAGG
This sequence comes from Mus pahari, assembly GCF_900095145.1. Taxonomy (NCBI): domain Eukaryota; kingdom Metazoa; phylum Chordata; class Mammalia; order Rodentia; family Muridae; genus Mus; species Mus pahari. The sequence goes on along the minus strand of NC_034598.1, from coordinate 85,270,963 downwards.
TCCTGGCATAGGAGGTCTACTGTGGACCGCAGACTGGATGAGATGTTCCCACAGGGAGGCAAATAGGAACCTTTATCCCAACCCATTGTGACTGCTTCCTTATCTTTTTAGGTTTAGGGTCCCACTCTAATGAACTGGAATGGAGAAGAGGATACACTAAAGACAGATGAGCAAACATGATGCCCATTTTCCATATAAGGAATCTGGAGCCTAATTGAGAATTCATCCAAAGTCATTGGGGGGGGGGGAGCAGTGTGTAAACTCAATGACAGATTCTCAGTTTATTCTGCCAAACTTCTCAACTTCTCTCACCAACTTCATCTGAGTCCAGTCAGTACTAGAATTCAATTAACTTGGCCCTCAAGAGCTTACTTAGAAAAAGACTCTGTGAGAGGGGATATATATTATAGTAAAACGAAAATGGGTTGGAGAGATATCCTAGTGATTAACAGCACTTGCTGCTCTTCAGGGACCCAAGTTCAGTTCCCAGCACTTCTGTGGGAAGATCACAGCCAGCTGTGGCTCCAGCTCTAATGCCTCTTTTGGTCTCCACAAGTACATGCATATACATATCACACACGCACAAACATACACATAGAACACAAATACATACTCACACATGTACATACACATACACACAATCACACACAAAATATTTTCTTTACAAATTAAAATGATTTGTTGTATTTATAAAACTGTTAACTTCCCCCTTTACACCTTGTAACTTCCCACAGAACTGGGTCAAGCCCATTACTGCCCCTCATTGTTGAAAGCGAAGGAATGGAGATAACTTCCGACGTACTGGGGCATCAGGCAGAGATGGGATGGGAATCACACTCATGAGCTGGCAAGGTGGCTCAACAGAAACACTTGCTGTAATAGCTGGATCACCCAACTTCGACCCCAGAACCCACGCTTTAAAAAGAAGTCTGATGCTATGGCATGCATCTGTTACCCCAGGATGGCAGAAACAAGACAGGTTCTGACTCTGACTCAACAAGGTGGAAGAAAACTGAATCTCAAACACTGTTCTCTGATGTCCACATGATCACCATGGCATCACACACACACACACACACACACACACACACTTGCATGCACACGTGTGCTCGCATACTCACAAGTGCATGCACACACGTGTGCACACACACTCACTCTTGCACACACATGTGTACACACACTCACAAGTGCACATATGAAACACATACACACATACACACTCACACTCCAAAGGTTTTATTACAAAAGAACCCTTATGAGCCAAGGGTAATGGCATGTTTCTTTAATTCTAGCACCTGGAAAGCTGAGGCAGGGGGATCACCACAAGCTTGAAGCTTTTGGGGCCTTTTTTCCAGTAAGAGCTGTCTCAAAAGGCAAAACCAACGAAACCCGGAGCCATTCGTTCATTTGGTTGCTGTCCCTGGTTGCCTCTCATTTCCATTTAGAAGACATTGCTTTTCAGGACAAAACACATTAACATGGTACTCTAGTTTCCAGTGATAACAACAGTGGAATTGTCCTTCTTTCTCCTGAACCACCTGTGGGTTATGTGCGAATACTGGTTGGTAAATACCATGAATCTCTGTCCCCTCCTTTTGAGGAAATGGGGAGACATCGGTTCCTCTGGCCATGTGTCATTAAACCATGGGGGGGAAATGGCTTCGCTTTATGCTCCATGCAGAGTGACTTTAAATTTTTCATAGATACTTAGGTGGCATCCAGAACCAAAATAAATTATAAACTCTGGTAAATTTATTAAGTGCAGTTGGAACAGAGTGAAGCATACTGAAATATTACAAGAAACCAGGATTACTAACATATTGAGATATTTTTATCACCTTCACTTTCCAATTTAGTGAGTGAGTGTGTGTGTGTGTGTGTGTGTGTGTGTGTGTGTGTGTGTGTGTCAGGGGACAACTTGCCTGAGTCAGTTCTCTCCTTCTACCATGTGGATACCGAGAATCAAACTCAGATTATCAAGCCTGGTGGCAAGCACCTTCCCCTGCTAAGCTAGCTACCTTTGCTGTTATTGAGGTACGACAAAATCCTGAGTGTCCAGATAATTTCATCATGTTGAGAATGAGGAAGAAACTCACACATCTTCCACAAGCCTTTCTCTTGAGGCGCTCTTCTTCTAATGACTCTAACCACAGCAAAATGTCCATGACAAGGTTTTCTCAGGGCTCTTTATGTTACAAGGATGCCCCTGGGAAGCAAGCTAAGGTGAATTGCTTGGGGAAACAGCGACACCTTCTGGTAGTTTGTAGATTAACCTGTAAGTTCAGCACCCTAGAGACAGGGAAACTCCAGAGCAAGCAGGATAAAGATGCTGCCTCAGAGTAGAAGACAAAGAGTGATAGAAAAAGATGCCCAATGCCAACCGTCTATACCCAGGCACATGCGCGCCCACACATGTGAACACACACATATACACATGCACACCACACACACAACATATGCATAGAAAAACTATCCAAAGCCAGGTGTCCATGGTTCATGCTTGTCATCCCAGCAGGAGTTCAAGGCCAGCCTGGGCTATAATGTGAAACAAAAGTTAATTGCTCAACCCATACAGTGATGCACTCCTGTGATCTCAGCCCTTGAGGAAGCTGAGGCAGGAGGATTTCAAGTTTCAGACCAGCCTAGGATACATAGTGAGACCATGTTTAAAAATAATATTACTGGGTGGTAGTAGAGCTTGCTTTTAATTCAAGCACTCAGAAAGCAGAGACAGATGGATCTCTAGGAATTCAAGACCACTCTGGTCTACAGAGTGAGTTGGAGCCAGGGCTACACAGCAAAACCCTGTCTCAAAAAGTCAAAACAATAATAGATTAATAGAATAACAATGATGAGTATAAGCAAATTTGGTCAATTCAATATGACTCCTGATTCCAGAAGGACTTGGGGAGTTATCTCAACCAACTCCATGCCCAGGAACCCTGTTAACACAAGCACCCTTCTAAAAGCATGCCCAAGCTCAGGCAGGACCTGTCTCCTCTGTGATGACCTTCCCTAGACTAGCCCAAGTGTCTGCTTCCTGGCTCCCAGCCACTCTGTCTGTCTGTCTGTCTGTCTGTCTGTCTGTCTGTCTGTCTGTCTCTCTCTCTCTCTCTCTCTCTCTCTCTCTCTCTCTTTCTCTCCCTGCTTACTAAGCTACCTTCCCCAACTTAGTGTAAACCTGGGGTCCAGGCCCCAGACTGTTCATACTTGTGCCCCAAGAAATTCATAATTCCAAGTCTGCAACAAGCTTATTTCTGAAGAATGAACGCATTCAAATTGTGTTGGGTGACAAATTGTGTGCTTGTTTTTCATTCAAGCCCTTTGAAGGCATCCGGCACTGTGACAAAGCGTGAGTGTCTAGGGTACTTACCAATCTACAGCAGCCATTCCAGGAACTTCACACACTTTACCACCCTCCCTGTGCTGGGAACGTGTGACCCATAATTTGCCTGAGAAAACTTACTCTGTGTTGTGAAAGACACAGATTTAAACTCATTCCGTGTAAATATTTACTCTAATTGCAAAGCAGGAGCATCCATGAACATTTGTGAGCTTCTATTTTTAAGAGAGCAAATCCTGGACTGGAGATTTGGCTCGGTGGTTGGTTAAGCCAGTGGTGTGGATGCTTATGGAGGACCTAGGATTGGTTTCCAGCATCCACACTGCTAGCTCGCAATGATCTGGATCTCCAGTTCCAGAGGATCTGACACACTCTTCTGGCTTCTGAGAGCACCTACACTCAGGTATACCAACTTGCACCCAGGCAGGTTTGCACACATATATACATCATTTAAAATATTTATATAGGGCTGGTAAGATGGCTCAGCGGTTAAAAGCAACGACCGCTCTTCCGAAGGTCCTGAGTTCAAATCCCAACAACCACATGGTGGCTCACAACCATCCGTAATGAGATCTGACGCCCTCTTCTGGAGCGTCTGAAGACAGCTGCAGTGTACTTAAAGTAAATAAATAGATCTGCTGGGCAGTGGTGATGCACACCTTTTTAGCCTTTAATCCCAGCAGGTGGAAGGCAGAGGCAGGCGGATTTCTGAGTCTGAGGCCAGCCTGGAGTGAGTTCCAGGACAGCCAGAGAAACCCTGTCTTGAAAAAAAGTTATATAAGGAAGGAAATAACAGCACCGAAGGATCTAAAAACAAAACAAAACAATAAAATAAAAACCATTGACACTAGAAATCTAAGCATTGAATGAGCCCTGTGTCCTAGCGACACCCTGTGTGTTTGGTATAGTACCCTAAAAATTTAGCTGTCCTTTTTTGCTGTTGATACCTGCTTTGCTATTTGGAGATTCTAAAAAGAACAGAGCAACGGTTGCTTAGAAATACTTGTTCTAGGGCTGGTGAGATGGCTCAGTGGTTAAGAGCACCGACTGCTCTTTCAAAGGTCCTGAGTTCAAATCCCAGCAACCACATGGTGGCTCACAACCATCCATAAGGAAATCTGATGCCCTCTTCTGGAGTGTCTGAAGACAGCTACAGTGTACTTACATATAATAAATAAATATTTTTAAAAAAAAAAGAAATACTTGTTCTAGTTCCTCTTCTGTTGCTGCGATAAAAGACCAACAAAAGCAGCAGAGAGAAGGGTCTGTCCAGCTAGCAACTACAATTTACAGTTTGTTGTGGGGAAGCCAAGGGAGGAACAACAGCAGGTACATTGTATCTACAATGAGGGGCAGTGAGAAACAAAGGCATGCTTCCTTTCCAAGCTCAGTGAATTTCTCTGGTCTTACACCATTCAGAATCTCCTACGTAGTGGATGGTACCTCCCACAGTGGGTTGAGTCTTTCCAGGACATTTACTTAAGATACCCCCAACGTGTCCATAGGCCAACTAAACTTAGGCAAACCTTCACTGAGACCATCACTGGGAGGATTCCAGGTTGTAATAAGTTGACAACTAACAACCTTCACTACCCTTGGCCTGAAGTCCAACATTTGTCCTTCACCAACTCAAAGAATCTATTGCGGGTTAGAGTGTGCCAGACGTTCCTGGCACCCAATGCTGGTTTCATAACAGTTCAAAGCTAAATGTGGCAAAGGTGACGACAGCACATGGCTCCAACTCAGCCACCCAGGAACAAAAGGCTCCAGTGGGTTTTAATTCAGCATGTCTGGAGAAGCAACGTTTCTGAAAATGAGATTTTGACAATTGCTCTCTGGTGAGTGTATGTAGCGTTGGTGCTGGTAGAATGTCGGTCACATAATCACATGACCAGAGCCGAACCCAAAAGGAACTCCTCAGATATGAGGAGTCCCAAGAGGGTCGCTGCCTCCACAGAAAGTCTTTTCCTCTATTTACAAAACTGGCCTTCCATAACCCGGCTCGGTGATGAATGCCTATACTCCCAGAACCTAAGAAGCTGGGGGTGACAGTCAAGGCAGCAAGACTTTGTCTCATAGTCAAGTAAACACAAAGAGGACTTCAATTTTTTTTCTTTTACAATTTTGATTTTGTTCCAACTCATGAACAAATAAGAAACTCTGGCCTAATTCTTTAAAAAAAAAAAAAACAGAAGACAAATACACCTTTATCTGGCTCCAAAGTCCACGCACTGCATGCTTTTAGCATGCCTCGCTTTGGTGACATTACATCACTGTAGTTAGAGAGGCCAGCAGGCTTAGAGTCATGAGTGAGATTTAAACTTTCATCAATGTTGATTCTTATGTACAAATTCCAGATGTCTCTATACTGTACCTTTGCATAAAGTCAAACACAGAGTTCATCAGCAACCTAGGCTGCTGTTTGTGTGTCTGTCTGTCTGTCTGTCTGTCTATTAAATAGATCTGAAGCAACTGAACCATATTTCCACTATCATCAGCACAATTCAGAGTAACCCTGCTTGTTCTTCCTGTGAGATATCACTCTGACTGTCCTTAAACTTACTACGTAGCCCCAGCTGGCTTCCAGTGTATAGCAATCTACCTGCCTCAGCCCCCCAGATGCTGGGATTACATACCTTAGCTACCATGCCCAGCTCAGAACTTTTCAAAAGGGAAGCTTTAATATACAGAACTAGCAAATAACACCCCGTGCCTTTTGCTAGGAGCATATGCATACCATGGATCTGGTTTTTAGAAGTTTTGCAGCAACGTAACACAGGAGATAGACATCGTGCCATTTGAACGGGGAAAAAAATGCAATTATATTTTTCTTTGTCAATTTCATGTATAAAGTATTGATGACTCTCACCCCATCAAACCCCTCACAAGTCCCATTCCCATACTCGAGTTTTTCTTTTGTTTCATTTTGTGGCCCACTGAGTTTAACCAGGGCCGTTCACATGAACATGGGTGGGAGCTATCCGATGGCTACATTAATTGAAGACAACGCCCTTCGACAGCGTCCATCAGTTGTTTCCCAGGGAGGGGGAGGGGCCTGAGAGGCTCATAAATGGGAAATTTTTCATAAAGTAATTATTAGCTAGAAGCTGGTTGGTAAGACGCAAAAAGACACCCAAATATCAGGTGCTTTAAAGGGCAGCGAAGCAGCGGCCGGCTTTGTGTACCTAAGACGGGGAGTAGTAAGTCCCCCTTACTACTGCCGTAGTACTTGTAGTACTTATTACTTACCGTAAGGAAGAGCACAGAGCCACAGTGGCAGAGTTGGATCTGTCCCACGGTGGCCTGGAGGCAGCTCCCCTGCTTAGACATCTAGGCTTCTGTGACGGAGCTCCGGTGCCCTCTCCTGTTGAAGCCTGGCATCTGTCTAGGGCATCCAGTTCTGGGAGAGTCTGGAGCTTGGAGCTAAGCTGAATAGTGCCACAGCTTACACCTCTACACTGCTGAGTGCAGCTTACATATGTAACAGAACTATCTAATAGGATATCTACCAGCTACACATGGAGACCCAGTTGTCTAGCTGGGAATGTGCTGAATGTGAAATACACGCAAACTCTTAACAAGTCAGAAAAGTAGTGAAAACGTAGCAGCCCATACCCAAATGGTACAAGTTAAATAAGACTTAGTAAAATGAGTTTAACCTTTTTAAATGGGAACACTTGGCTTGCAGCCTAAGTAGGGACCCTAGGCTACAGCAACAACCTGGTGCTTGGAATAGAAAAGATTTCTCACGTCCATCAAGCACCACTTAGTGAAACAGCTGCTCCAGCTGTAATCTCTCCTCCCCAAGGCTACAAACTTTAATTCCATTACACATCTGGGTGCTGCCAGCACCTGAGTACCGTGTCCTCCCCAACCCCTGTCCCCTACCCTGCCCCCCAACAACTGTCCTTATCTGTCAAGATCAGCATCCCTGACACTGAATTTGACTGTGTAGATTTCTGCCATCTCCGACTCTGCTCCATCTTCAACAGTAATTTCCCAGCGTACATATTGGTGAGGCCAAATCAACGGTGCTTGCTACATCAGTAAGTTTCAACTAAAGTGTCTCGAGAATTCACAGAAGGCCACAGGGGGATATGGAGCACAGACTCTGGGAGGTGGGAAAATGAAGCATCCACCCCTTAGTCTGATCTCCTGGGCCCTGATTCTACATTTTCTCAGAGAGGGGAACGGGGCTCAACTCCGTTTGACCCAAACCACGTTGTAAAACCCTAAAATAAGGCATACTATACCTTTACTAAAGGCATTCTCGCAGGCTTTTCTTCCAGCTGTGTGTATTTTACATAGGAACTGCAATACAAAATGTGTTTGAATCAGCGTACACTTGTAGTTACGTCATTCAGGAGGGGAGGACTGGAGTCCGGAGCCAGCCTGAGCTATACTGTGAGAGCCTGTATCAAAACAAACAAATGTATGTCTTACTGTGTGTTTAGGCTTGAAAGACACTCAAGTCTTAGGTAACTTGGATTTTTACAGACTCATTTGTCTCAAAATATTCAAAACCAGTAAATTACAAAGTATGGGGAAGTGTGCAAAGGAATAATTCAGGATGGCTGGGATTGAGATACATCACATATATGTGTGAAATTAGTGAAATACTAGAAGCTTTTTGTTTTGTTTTGTTTTTTCGAGACAGGGTTTCTCTGTGTAGCCCTGGCTGTCCTGGAACTCACTCTGTAGACCAGACTGGCCTCGAACTCAGAAATCCGCCTGCCTCTCCTAAGTGCTAGGATTAAAGGCGTGCGCCACCACGCCCAGCTAGAAGATATTTTTAAAAGCCAACAATTGTCTGGCATTTAACCCTAGCACTCGAGGCAAGGTGATCTCTGAATTCCAGGCCAACCAGTGAGACCTCAAATTTTTAAAGCAAACAATTCAATCACTGAGTGGGCACATTAACTGAACAGACACTTCTCAAGTAGGGAGACAATATGAACTCAGAATCTTACGTGACAAGACATTCAAATTAACCTGACACATACTCTGTTTGCCACTGGGTAGTCTCTCATGCATGTGTCATTTAAGATGTGATAGGGAACATATGAAAAGGAGGGTTACAAGCATTTCAAAGTAAAAACAAGAAAACAAAAGTGATCTATTTCTGTTTATACATCCGGTGCACAGCTTACTTCAAGCTTAAACCAACAAAATCAATTTATCTTGATTGATGCCTGCAGAAACCCACCAACTTCCTACTTTAAGTCAAGAGATTTATTGAAATGCTTGCTTCTGACATGGACTTAAGGATGTCTATCAACTTAAAAACTGGGTTCACAAAGAAACACATTAGGCTAAATACAGGGCAATTTCACAACTGCAGCAGCAATGGCACCAAGTCGATCAATAGAAGTAAAATAAACTCCCATTGACAAAGTAGATAATTGCACAATTCTCAATGATTATTTTTAAGGCAGGCTCCCTTGTAGCAGTTTGACCTTGAACTTAAAGCCAAGGGTTGCCTTGGAACTTCTGGTCCTGCTTCCAATTCTACACTGATGAGAATACAGATGAGCACCACAAGAGGTTTACATAATATTGAAGAGCAAACCCATGGCTTTGTGCCATTAAGCAAGAACTCTATCAACTGAGACTTGGCCCCAAACGCAAGTTTTTTAAAGTAATTTTCTAATGTGTGGGGTGGTATGCCCACATTTGTATATATGTGAATGGAAGCTGGGCAGCTTCAAAAATCCTCCTCAGAACCACACCCACCTCCTCTGATAGGAGGCCTCATTGGCCTAGAGTGCTCCAGTTAGGCTGGCTGGGCTGACGGGCCAGCAAGTTCCAGGCATCCCCGTTTCCACCTCTTCAGTCCTGGGATTACAAGTGAGCAGCCTCATTCCTGGAATTTCCCATGTGTTCCGGGGATCTAACCCTGATTCTCATACTTGCAAGGCAAACACTTGACTGACAGAACTATACCCTGACCCCAATTATCACACTTTCACTAGCATATGTTAATTATAGTGGGTTTCACTGTGGCGTTTCCATTCTTGCACACGATGTAGTTCATTAATATTCACCCCGCCTTGCTACCTTCTCTTGCCCTATCTCCCACTCCTGTCCTTCCTCTGTCCAACTACCCTTCTCTCCAACCTACCCCCTATGTAAGTCTGAATTTCATTAGGGTGATTTAAGAAGCATTTAAGAAGCATGGGACTTTATAATGGCTACACTCATGCAAATGTCTCAACCTCCCTCATTGGCTATGCAAAAGTCCTCAGGGAGGGGTGGCCAGTAAGCAACTTTTAACAAGGGTTTTCCAAGTAATTCTGCATATTTAAAGTTTAAGTCAAATAGATGGTTATAGTATCTCCTAATCAGAAATTCAACACTAATAATCAAGTTACATTATAAAATAAAAAAGAAGGCTAGAGAGATGGCTCAGCAGTTAAGAGTAGTTAGGGGCTGTTTTTTTCAGAGAACCTGAGTTTGAACCCCAGCAACCACATGGTAATTCATAAACATCTTAATTCCAGGCCCAGGGTGTCTGCGGTGGTTTGAGAGGGAAATCCCCCTATATAAATATATTAATAAATATGAACATTAATAAATATAAGTATATTCCTACATTTGAACGCATCATCCTTAATTGATGGAACTGATTGGGAACAATTAGGGGCACGGCCTTGTTGGAGGTGTATCATGGAGAGTTGAGCTTTGAGGCTTTAAAAGCTCACACCATCCCCAGTACCCCACCTCTCTTTCTCTGCCTCATGCTTGTGGATCAGGTTGTAGACTCTCAGCTACTGCTCCAGTACTATGCTCCCTACCATAATGAAAGACCATGAGTCCCCAATTAAAAGCTTTCTTTTATACATTGTCTTGGTCATGGCGTTTTGTCACAGAAATAACCAAGACAGGATCCAACCCCTCTTCTGCCTTGGCAGGCACTGCATGCACAAGATCCACCTACCTATAACTATGTAGGCAAAACATACACACACATAAAAATTTTAAAATAACTACTGAACTGTTCCAAAGAAATGTTCTTCAGTAAGAATTTTATTCCATATAAAACATTTCCCAAAAGAAATATTAGTATCGTGTTAAAAATAAATCAGGTAAAGTGTGAAGGTATCTGACAAAAAATGGTCTTTCGTTTCTTGAGTGACTTCTTTGCGTCCTGCAGTCCTTTGAAGTCACCCGAGTGTGGCACACTCAGGAGCGAGGTGTGACTGTGTCTCACAGTTTTTACAAGTGTGTTTTATCTGGATGCTATCAGCACTGGTATCAGCACAAACTGTAATTTGTAATCAAGTCCTACAATTTATACCCATCATGTACACACACATGTATTCTGAATGAACATTCAGCCATTTAATAAACTTCATATGATTTATTTAAGGATTGCTGGTTCCAGATAATTAAAAACCACAAACTGTATGGCAGCAACTATAATACATACAGAGTTTTTTAGGAGTTTTATAATATCACATAACAGTGGAATATACTTTTTAAAAATACAAATGACGTCTATAGCATAAGGCTCTGTGGTAGGATCAGCAAGTTAACGACAGACATCAGAACGGTTCTGAAAAGTGAGGTGTGGCCTCTTCCTTCCTTCCTAACAGTAACTGATTACAGACACTAAAATGTCCGAACCCAAAGTTTCTGGGATGTCTAGAAAAGAAACTGTAGTAGTTGTAACCAGCGAGGTCAGACACCACAGCAAGCTAACACTGAACCTATTGGTACCAAATGGCTTGCTCATTTTTAGACTTTACTATACTTGAAACAATATGGCAGAAATCTCAAAAGTTTACTCATTAAATATAGTGTAATTTTTTTGTACAAATCTCCATTTGAAAATGTAATTCATATATGCCGCAACCTCAGAAGTTTGAACTGAAAGTCAAGTATGAAGGCAGTAGTTGAGAATACCATGTCAGAGTACTCTGTCTGTCTTCTGTACAGATCAGTACATAGCTCTTCTGTGATACAACAGGGAAGAAAGGGAGCCTAAATATATTCAAGTAAAGGCAGAAAAGTACATTGCTATTTGAGGCAGATCATGCTAAAACATAACTTACAATGATTAGTTTGTACTTAAAATGGTTGATGTTTTTTAAACCAATGAAATTAAAATAAGTTAATTTTGCAGCATTTTTGCTGTGCTTTTACTAAGCATACATTTCTTTAAAAAATAAGACTGGAAAAGCAAATGATCTAATCCTTTCTGTGTTACTGCCCACTGCCTTACAAAAGCACACGAATCAGCACGGCATTAAGATTCTTCCCTTTCAGTGAAGACAAATGAACATGAAAGTAGTTACCAGGTGGACTTCCGGTTACCATCAACTCAAGATTTTTAATAAGAAGATTTACAAGCCAAAATAAAACATCTGATTTAAAAACTGCTCTTCAGGATAATTCAGTTGTCCTTTCGCACTCTGAGACTAGTAAGGACTGGATCTTTAAAGACCTGAAGAGAAGTTCGTAATAGGGAGAAAATCCTCCGTGCTTTAAAAACTTCAACCTATTAGGATCCACACACCTCCTGCACTGGCTGGCATGGAAGCAGGTGCTTTCTGTCACAGAAACAATCCATCTCCCATAGAAGCAGTTTCTTCAAGCCAGCTACACACTGATGAAAATCAGCTTTCTTGTGATTGAAACTGCAGTGACTGTCCAAAAAGAAGCACATGACATGTCACCCAAAAAGATCTTTCAAATCATTGCTAGCGGAACTGCTGCTGGTCATAGTGGTGGGTGGTGGCTGTGCAAAGTTCTGTGGGTTGAAGAAAGGGTTGCCCTGCATACCAAAGGCAGCCTGCCCCATCACATTCCCCTGTGTGCCCATGGCTGCACTGCCCATGCCTGGAGAGCCTTGAGGAGGTGCAAACTGATTCAGCCACTGATTTGGTTTCTGTTGGGACAGCTGATTCATGCTAACTTTGGGTTTCTGAGGGCCAAAGAGATTATTGAGGGCAGACATATCAGTTGGTCTCTGTTGAGGCTGCTTCACGGTAGCAGGAGGAATAGTCAAAGGGCTAAAGTTTGACATAGTGGGATGTGCTCCCAGACTCATGGTGGTCACGCCAGCTGTGCCTGTCCCACTGAAGAAGTTCTGGTTTGGATTGACTGGCATGTTGAACCCTGAAGTCTGAAAGCCCATGTTGGCATTCAGGCCATTTGTTAAATTTCTCTTTGTATTATCAATGGGTGTTGAAAACATCATGCCGAGGCCTGTGGAAGGAACTGAGGTGAAGGTACTTGAAGCAGAAATCTTAGGGGTGCTAACAGAAAGGTTGGTCAGAGATGACATATTTTCCATCAACGTGTCTGTCAAGTCCTTAGTCTGAAAAACAAGAGCAAATTACTTTAGCTCCAAGAAATCCAAATTACTTTCCAATTAGTAACTGCCTGACAGGTCACATGATAAAGGAAAAATGACAGTCAAGCTGATGATCTACAACAAGTCCAAGAATGACAGCCTGGAGACCAGATAATGACTCCTACTTATTTTTATACAGCTTGTAAACAAATTCTGGCAATCAATTTGATGCCAGCACGTGTTAAGTTTAAACCAAGTGAAATGCTCCCAAGGCAGATGGGTACTCTCCTCATTAGATTCATCACAAACAGGAATTTTGTATATTTTTATTAAGAATTGCATCAAGATTTCTGGAAATTTCTTTTCTCTGTTCTTCTATAAGTATCCAACAGTCACTGTTGACTTTGCCCTTAGCCTGCAAACATTTTCTTGTCTGAGGAAGAGCTGCAGTGGGAAAGAGGTGATGAAGACAGGAAGTAGTTAAGTAGAAGGCTAAGATCCAGCATTGAGTGCAGGACCCCAACAGAGGGAAATCAATGCAGGTCACAAAAGTGCCTCCTCCTAACCTAGCTAACCTAGCTACAAAGCCAGTCAGAGCTGAGAAGCTGGAGTAGGCAGCTGCTTCTGGGTGAGAAATACTTAAGGACCTGAGTCGCATACTCCTGATAATGGCACTATTAGTCACAAATTCTCTTAAAATCACCAGCTCCCTGCACTCCCTCTTTGGTTGCCAGCACCGAGACTGACTCAGACTGTGCAGAGCCAAACTCACTCTTAGCTACACCTTTCGAACATTACCTGTACTGGCTAGTTTTGTGTCAACTTGACAGAGGCTGGAGTTATCACAGAGAAAGGGGCTTCAGTTGGGAAAATGCCTCCATGAGATCCAGCTGTGAGGCATTTTCTCAATTAGTGATCAAGGGGGGAGGTCCCCTTGTGGGTGGTGCCATCTCTGGGCTGGTAGTCTTTGTTCTATAAGAGAGCAGGCTGAGCAAGCCAGGGGAAGCAAGCCAGTAAGGAACATCCCTCCATGGCCTCTGCATCAGCTCCTTCTTTTTGACCTGCTTGAGTTCCAGTCCTGACTTCTTTCAGTGATGAACAGCAACGTGGAAATGTAAACCGAATAAACCCTTTCCTCCCCAACTGCTTCTTGGTCATGATGTTTGTACAGGAATAGAAACCCTGACTAAGACATTACCCTTGAAGCACATCTGTACAGACTGTTTACTGTTCTACTCCTCACTTGTAAGCATGCTTGAAATGACAAAAAGAGACAGACCTGTTTAACGGGAGCGATGGGAGTGTGGACTTGGGGCTTAAGAGGCTGCTGGCTTTTCAGCTTCTGTGCCTGCTCCTGTTCTTTCGCTAATTTCTGTTTTTCTTCAAGTGTCAGTGACCCCTGAAAGCAAAGCAAAGCAAAGCAAAACAAAAATCACCCACAACTTTATACCCCATCTGGAAAACAAGACTTCGTTTGTGGTAAGGTATGTGTATCACAGTTCACTCTGCAGGCCTTTACTACTTAGTGGAAGGCAGGCGTTCCAGTGTTTGAGATCCTGAATCACCACATCTCAAGACCTGCTGCAACGTGACCAGTGTAAAACAACTTACAACTACAATTAGTGATTTCTCATTCAACTTTAAAATCTTAGTCTAAAGAGTTAGTGAATCAGTTCCAGTGGCACAGACCTGTCATCCCAGCTACTTGAGAGCCTGAGGCAGGAGCATTACAAGTTCAGTGACTTGGGTTGCAGAGTACAAAGCCAGTAAAGTCAACTTACAGAGATGGTGTCTCAAGTCACAAACTATAAAAAGCAGCTAGAGGGATGACTAATGGGTAAAGCAGTTGGAGGACCTCAATTTGTACTCCAGAACCCAAGAAAAGCTAGACACAGCAGCATCTGTGATCCTAGCATCCTACAGGGAGATACGCAGAAGAGACGGGAGACTGCCAGGAAGCCTGCAGGCCAGCCAGCATGGCTACACAGCAGCAAACAAGGGATTTCTCTCAAAGTAGGGAGCCAGCACTGACACCTCAATTGTCCTCTGACCTCCACAAGCACACTACAACAGAGATGTGTGCACACACACATATACACTCACACATGTATGCACACACACACACATATACTTGCTCACACACATATAAACAGGTGCACACTGACAAGCATATACCATAGCAGGTATGTACACACATACTCATACAAACATATACACACAACACATCAAAAAAGGTATATGCACAAACATTAATGCTTGTGAGCACAGACATACATATGTTCACACACATACACATACACATACACGTGTAGTTGCTTGTATTCTCATGTCAATTAGGTCCCCCCAAAAACCTGTTTGCAATGTCCTACATGTAAGGCTGAGGGACCCTACTCCCAGTTGTTTCTGATTGGTAAATAAAGTTGTCAACAGCCAATGGCTGGGCAGGGAGACAAAAGAACTTTTGGGATTCCTGGGAAAGAGACCCGAGGAGGAGGAAGGGAGAAATCTGCTGCTATGCTGGGGGAAGAACAAGGATACTATGCCTGAGAGGTGCCAGACAGAGAACAGAGCTGCCACGTAGGAGCCCCCAAGAGGGCTACATGTCTGGGTCTAGGCCAGCAAAGATGATTTTAGTAAGTAATGACTTGGGGATATCAGAGAGAGGATAAGCCACATAGAGGTTAGGAAGTGGCCCAGCCTCTTAACTGCACATGATGGCACCATGCAGGCAAAGCCAAGTAATGGAGATGCGGTCCTGTGGGTGGGAGGGGAGTCAAGTAGAAAAGGAAAATAAAAATCAGCTTCTACACTCCTTCCCAGCACACTCAAACATCCTCATAGGCTACTCCTTGTCAGGAGGGTGCACAGCATTTCCCAGAAACTCTCTGTGGTTTACAGGGAGTCTCACACTAGAAATTTTTTTCTAAGTAGAGAAACTTACCCTTTTCTGTTTTCCCTGCATCCCGTCTTCTCTATTTTCTGATTCACCGCCACTTATAAGGTCTGCTCCAATGTTGTTAAAGACTTTATCAATCTGCTGAAATACAAGTCCAATACTTAAAGGCATTTCAATAACCAAGTCATTCTGTTCCTTAAGGACTAAGAACTCTTAAATGAGGCACTCTCAGACAGTTTCTATAAAATAAATGTCTTCTGACCTGACTTCCAGGATGTGTAACCTTTGTCTCCTCAGAAGCGCTCATTTGATTCCCTATGTCCAAAGACCTACAAGACAGATAAAATTATGGAACAGTAGTTAACAGAAGCAAATATTAACTTCATTTCCCACTCACATTTTACCATTATTTTCTACTGTTAGTGTCTGTTTGCCTAAATGATGATGAGGAGGAGGAGGAGGAGGACGATGACGATGAGGACAACGACGACGAGGAGGGCAACGACATCATCATCTGGAGCCATGAAAGTCTGATGACCTGAATTCAACCCCAGAACCCATGTAAAAAAAGCCACACACACACACACACACACACACACACACACACACACCCTTAATGCCCTGTGGCATGCACATGTGTAGACATCACACACACACAGACACACACACACACTCATTCTCCCTCTCTTTTGCTCTCTTAAACACACAATCAATAATTTTGAAATGTCTACATATATCTTTATTTTGTTTTGTTTTAATTCAACGTTTCTCCTTTGGGCCAGCAGGCTGGAGAGATGGCTCGGCAGTTAAGAGCATTTGCTGCTCCTCCCGATGGCTAAGTTCAGTTCCCACTACCCACAGGTGACTCACACACACTTGTAACTCCAGTTCCAGAGGCATCCAATGCCCTATTCTGGACTACAAGGGCACCCACATGCACATACACACACACTGGTACATACACACATCCATATAATACATAAATAAATCTTGGGGGAAATATTTGGACAAATGAGATGTCTCAGCAGGAAAAGGTACTTGTTGCAGACTGACAATCTGAACTCGATTCGCTGGGCCCCATATAGTGAAAGGAGAAACTAAGTCATACAAGCTGCCCTCTGATGTCCACATATACCATGGTTCATATACAATCAAATGAAAAAAATCCATCCATCTTCAAGAAAAATCAATCACGAGCTGTCCTGAGCTCACAGTCCATACACTGCCCACGCACAGCCTGCTCACCTCTGCTGCTCCTGCATTATGTGAAGCTGCTCCAGCTTAGTCCTGTGCTCAGACTCCAGTCTGCTCAGCATCTCCTTTATGACGGCAATGAAGGAGCTGAACTGCCATAGTAAGAGATGGACATGGTGAGGGCACAGCGCCTTTGCAGCTAATGGCATCATTTCCAACAACTCAGTGAGACAAGCCCAGAGGAAACAGGACTCACTCACACACCCAAGCACAACAAGGCCAGCCACTTAAACTCGGAATGCCAGAGCAAGTGCCCAGTCTTGTGTGGACACGACACGATGGCCGATGAGGCTTGATGTTCTGGATAACCCATCCCTGCAAGAGTCACGTCTGGATAACACTCTGCAAGTGTCAGGTCTTTACTGATCTAACAGCTACTTCTCAGAGGGTTTAGGTTAAGTTTACTACTGGCAGTCACACATTGATAATTTGTACCAACTAGTAGAAAGTTCACTTTGAAATACTTAGAAATCCTTGCTTATTCATAAAAAAAAATGTTTGGTTAGAATAAACCTGTTTTCTGAAAAGATAGTAGGAACATGAAATGTTCATAATTTACTCTGATAATATTAGTTTGTAAAGTAATCTAACACTATAATTTAATATAGGTTAAATTTTCATTAAACTTTAGTCTTATGGTACTTTCTAGCTATCATAAACGATTTATTTGAATACTATATATATATAAAAAACCAGAAACAGTGTTCCTCCACTCCATGAATCTTTTTTTTGTTGTTTTTTTGTTGTTGTTGTTTTTCTTTAGGGAGCATCATGGGTGTGCACACAATCAGCCCATCCTAGTTGGCTCAGAACATTCTTTTTTTTTTTTTTTTTTTTTTGGTTTTTCGAGACAGGGTTTCTCTGTATAGCCCTGGCTGTCCTGGAACTCACTCTGTAGACCAGNCTGGCCTCGAACTCAGAAATCCGCCTGCCTCTGCCTCCCGAGTGCTGGG
The DNA here is from genome assembly GCF_900095145.1 of Mus pahari. NCBI lineage: Eukaryota > Metazoa > Chordata > Mammalia > Rodentia > Muridae > Mus > Mus pahari. Next base: position 85,253,219 of record NC_034598.1, on the reverse strand, counting down.
ATTAAAGGCGTGCACCACCACGCGCGGCTCACTCCATGAATCTTACAAGCATGTGTGAACTTGTATTGCAATGGGCACTGGACTAAGCAAGACACTCAGGAGACAGTGAAGAGCTGGCATGGCAGTTAGAATCCATGCTATGCCTCCCAAGCATTCCACTGCCTCTCAGCATCTTCTACCATCAGTACTACTTCATCTTATGAATGATAAACAGTGCATCTGTTTAAGTACACCATGATTTCCTGCTAAAACTAGACATAGCATGGTAACAAAACATTATGTACACAGCTCAAATAAGGCAGGGACTGAGCTTATCCAAGGCAACTAATACGATGCACTGTCCGCACCTCGGAGGCTTTCTGCTGCTATCTTCTAGCTGTCTCCCAACCTACACTCTGTGCAACACTATTCTGCTCTGCAGTAGCACGCATCAGACAGTTTTCATAGATGCATGAGTGACAGCACTCAGTAAAGCGCCCTCTGTAACCAGCTTCGTTTGTTCAACATCCCGTTTGTGAGACCCACCCCACTTTCTCACAGAGCTTGTACAGAATGGGCTCAACGCAGCAGGTCCCTTCTGCCTATTTAACCTATATTAAATTATAGTGTTAGTTGGATCTGCCTGCAAGGCAGACTTTGGCTACCTTGGAACTGGTAATGGTAGCTTTCATACTTAATTGTCTGTATAAATATACTCTTTTCTACTTAATATATTTAAACTACTTAAAATCAAAACCAACAGAAGAGGGCACTCTTGAGTTAGCATGGTTAATCATAAAATGAACAGAAAGAAACCACAGCCATCCTAACCCAAAGGAAAAGTCAAAGGTAGGGTGCAAGTGATTTCTGCAGCTCAAGATAGGCCCTCCAAAACCACAAGGCACTTTACACAGAACCATGTACCCTAAAATAAGCACCTGGGATTTTTTAATTTATTCGATTCTATTTTATGTATATAACTGTTTCGCCTGCTAGTATGTACACAGACCATGTGTATGCCTGGTGTCCAAAGAGGTCAGAAGAGAACATCGGAGCCCCTCCATCCAATGATTGTGAACCATCATGTGGGTGTAAGGAAGCAATCCCATGTCCTCTACAAGAGCAACAAGTGCTTTTAACCACTGAGCCTTCTCTCCAGCCATTTCCTACTAGAAAAGTTTGAAAACATCCTAAATCAGATTGTTTTAGGCAGATTGTACTATCCCTCTTCATATTCACTGTCTCCCATCTGCCAACCATAACCTGACACCTGAGGTAGAAAGCAAGCATTATATCAAGGAACAAAGCTTCAAAGGGTTGCCTGACTACTTCAAAGGAAAGCTTAAGGCTAATGAACCACACATTTCTTCACCTTCAGAACTCTGCCTGCTCAGCTCCTCTCTCTTCCTCCCTCCCTCCCTCGTCCTCCCCCTTCCTCTCCCTCTCTCCCCCCACACACAGTGCCAGCCTTCCTCTCCCCCAGCTCTTCTTTCTTTGCTGCTGTGATTTACTTTTCCACCCTAATTCTAAATCTTCCCTGCCTCCTATCTCATTAAACAGTAACTTTTCTCGGTCTTGACATGTTTCATCAGACAGCAGGTTCTACTATTTTCTCTTGATCAGTCTCTCTCTCTCTGGTACTGCGATATGACTGGGTTATAATGAAGCAGCAGCAGAACACCGGCCTCGGGACTCTACGGGCCATGTCATCAGTGCCCACCCAGCTGTGAGAGAACTACCACAGAGCCATGCTGAGAGACAATTCTGTAGCTACTTTTGAACACACATCTCTCCTCAAAAATTTACATCTTCCAAGTTAAATACTTAATCTAAAGCATATAGATATCTAAGCCCACCAACAGTACCTTACTTTATTTCATCTCATTACTCCTCTGGAGCAGGGGGGTCTTAAAAATGGCTCACAGTTCCCACTCCGTTCTACTATTTATGTCACTGTGTACCCCCTACTGCTGAGTATGGGTAAGACCACACTTGCCTCTAAACAACAGAATATGACAAAGCTAACAGGGTACCGCACTTTCTTTACTACATAACAAGACACTGACTTCAGTCTGGGAACTGTGTACAGAACTGACAGCAGCATCTGGCTAACACACAGCTAAGACCCTCAGCCCAACAGCCCAAAGGGAGCCACATCCTGCCAACAACCACTTAAGCAAACTAAGAACCTAAGGAGTCCTCAGGTGGACCTTCAAATGAGACCCAAGTTCTTGATTATAGTAACAAGTTCAACTAAGCTAAGACCGGGCATGGCTGACTCATAGAAAGTGTAAGATTAATTAAGTATGCATTGAAAACACTCAACTTATGGTCATTTATTATGTAGCAATAATATCCAAATACAGTCTGTGACTGTTCAGATCAACAGACAGACCCAAATGTAAAGTGGAGGTAACCCTAACATCTTCCAGCCCCTGCCCAGCCTCCTCCAGTGAGGTTTTAACGTCTCTCCTTTACTCCGTAACTTGAGCTATGGCGTGTGTTACCTGTGCTGGCCACCTCCATGTGTAAATTATAAAGCACAGAAGGCAAGCAGCAAACAGGGAGAGACGTGCGCGCACATCAAATGCCCCACCTGATTGAGGTTGAGGTTGTTCTCGATGCTCAGGGGGATGAGATGAGGCAGGACTTTCCCAGCCAGCTGCTCTTTGGTGATTCCCAACTTTTTATGAGTAAAAGTACATTTATAAATACCTGAGAGAAAACAGTGTAATAAGTTTTAGAAATTAACAACCAAGTTCACAGAAACCATGAAAAGTAATCTATCTCTAGCAAGTCTTTTGGAGACTGGTGTGGTGCAGCTTTCCTCTTCTTAGAACGGGGACACCTCTTTCATGTGGACCACATTGACTTCAGCTGTACTATCAGCCCAGGCTTATGAACACCACGGGCTAGTCACCCTGTACTCTATTGGTTTAAACTAAAGTCATGGTTACTATAGTCCAGCACTGAGGTTACAGAGTGACCCACCTCATCCTTAAATTTGGAGCATTTAGGTCTATTTAGGGTGTTTCAGTACAGGTGCTGAGAGGACCACAGTCTACTCTTCTACGTGTTTATTCTGCAAGTAACACTCACTACAGGAGCTTTGCCTCTTGTACTTTAGACTTCTTTACAGAAGAAAATTATACACTATCATATCAACCAAGATTATATTACTTCTCTATCCCCCAATCCTGGAAATCAAATCCAGAACCCACCCATACTAGCCAAGTGTCCCACTATAGCCCAGGCCTTCAATAAATGACAAGAGTCTACTTCCTGTGCTGTAAAAATAGAGAAAAGTTACATTGTAGCATTTATCTAATCATTTTGCAACTGAATAGCATCATATACATAGAGTACCATAGTTTTATAGATTGAACATTTTATTATACAACTATTATATAAAATGAAGATGACAGCAAATGACATTAAGTTTTCAGCTACCTAAAATCCCCATGAGGACTGCAGGTTCCTTGGAGGGAATCTGCTGTAAGAAGGGTAGGATATCATCAAGTACAAACCACTTATCCAAGTACTCCAGGATCTTTCCTAAACACACTAATGAATTCACACGAACCTATTAAAAGAAAGAAACCACATGTAAATTTGTCATGTATGGTTTTATTAATGTAAAATGAAATACTTAGTGTAAATTTAGTCATCAAATAGACATATGCTAAAATCTTAATAAAAACTGGTTTACTGAAGTAGATTTTATAAAGCACACCTTTATTAACATAAAAAATTCACTCATTTACTGATTTATCTGACATGTTTCAGAAAGAACTACAGACTGGTTCACTGAGATACTAGTAGATAAAAATAAGGTACAGGTTCAACCTTGTAACATTCATTCATTCATTCATTCATTCACTCATTCATCTCTATGATGCTAGAGAATGAAGCCAGGGCCTATTAACCAAGCTGCCAGTGAGCAACAATCCCAGTCCTACAGTTTCTATCAGGTCTTTGAAGGTTCTTATATGTGTTTACTAGTAAGATTAACAATAAAAAGGAATATATTCCACCAAGAGCCAATTACACAGTGAGTCAGCTACTTTACATGAGGTTCAAGTCATTCTTAAAACTAAATATTTTAACTGAAGTTATCCATATTTATCTATGGCCATACCACCCTGATGCTCCCGATCTCATATAAAATTATCCACATCCATTTAAAATTGTTCCTAAATATACTTACTAACACCCACCATTTGTAAGCTTCAACTTTTGATACACATCACACCCTAGGTTCGGCAGTGACTGACTGACTAAATGTGAGTGGCTATGTTCCACATGGCGCTCCACAGCATGCATGTGGAAGTCAGAAGATAACTTGCCACAGTTGGTTCTCTTCTTCCAGCAAATAGATTGTAGGGATCTAAACAGGTGTTCAGGTTGGCAGCATGTACTGCTACCTAGTGAACCATCTCACGGGCCCTTTTAACTAGGATTTATTAGGACAGAGTCCATCAGGCCGGGTCTGTTGGCACAGGACTGTAATTCAGTTACTCAGGAGATGGGAGAAGGAAGAACTCAAATTCAAGGCCTACCTGTGCTACAGAGCAAGCTCAAGGCCAGCTTTGGGCAATTCAGTGAGACCATGTCCTAAGATAGCAAGAAGTGGGCTGGGGCTCAGCACAGTGATACACATAGAAGCCAGCATTTGGGAGGAGAAGCAGAAGGTCAAGTGTGTAAATGTCAGCTGATAGAGCAAGTTCAAGGTTAGCTTCAGCCTGCCCAGGTTCTAAAAAACAGAAACCCTGTACATAAAAAAAGGGGAGGGGCCAGGAATATAGTTCAGTAGGAGTATCTCTGCATGTTTAAGACCACGGATTCAATTTTGAGTACAAAGTCCTCCCCCAAACCCCAAAAATCAGAGTACCGTAAAGTCGTGTCCATAGTATTAATTAAACCATATCAATAAAACTCAAGTCTAAAAAACTAAGCAGAAAGTTCACTGATTAATATTTGTATAGAAAAATGGAAATTTTCCATTTCTGAAAAATATGAACAACCATTTTCTGAAATTTAAGCCCAGAATACTATAAATCTAAAACACTATCTGTAGGTTTAGCCTGTTCTCAGAATCAGTTTACTATAATGAAGGGCTAATGCACCTGCCGCCTGCTGGGGATAAACTTCAATGCTGGTGTAATTTTATTTTCTTTCATGATGTATATAATATTAGACAAGTCACAAATACACCTCTTGAAACATTTTACTTAGCTATGTACTAGTTTTCTTCATTTTTGGACAATTTTAATCAATGATTTATATTTTAAGCATTTCCCAAGTAAGATGCCAGACCCTAGAGAATATGGCTATAAATACAATACAAAAATACCTATGTGCCACTCAAAGGTGAGCTAGGAGCACTGAAAGGTCCATCTACAATGCATGTATAACAGTGAGCTAGGAAACACACACCCATTCCAGAATGAGTACTCTAAAAGGTATTCACGCCTGTGCTCAGAAACACCATGTCTTCAAGGACCAGGCCCGATCAGCATCTTTAGAAGACACAGACCTCAGCAAGGCACCCGTGCACATCACTTAGTGTCTGTGTGTCCTACATCTACCCTTGAATATTTATAGAGAACTGAACTAGAATACTCTGAGAAGATGTGTTAAGATAAATTCATAATGGCATAAATAAAGCAAAAGGCTTCTGAAGCAGCATTTTAAAAACTGAAATTGTATCATGTATTTTTAAAAAGTCAATTATAAAATCAGGACATCCTAGAAGTATTAGGACATGCTCAAGCCATAAGCAGTTAGGAACAAGATGAGGATAAACTCCATTTCCCGACACGCTTGCATTTCAGTAGTGATTTGTTTTCTACTACATCAGGATTCTGCCTTCCATCTCGGAGATCTTCCAGGAAGGAGCCTCAACTGGAACAAGTGAGCTGTCTACAGAGTGAACTCATGCCACTTACATGGCTTTTGCCTACAGCTCTGTGGATTTTCTGATTCACACTGCACTAGATAAAGATGGATGAAAAGCTCCAAAAACCAAGCTTTATAAAAGGCAAACTTATTAAGTTCAGGGAAATATAAATTTCCTGAGGGCAGGGAAGATGGTTCAGCAGGTAAAGGAGCTAGCAAGCTGGCTGTGTGAGTCTGAAACCTGAGACCAGGTGATGGAAGGAGAGAACCAACTCCCGTAACCCACGTGCTCTCTAAGGCACATGCATGACTAGACACACACACATACACACACACACACACACACACACACGCCCTCCCAGACCTACATATAAAGTAACTGACATACAAGCATTTATAATGGTGTATATAAGCTACTCCAACTAAAACCAATTCTCTAAGTGGAGCATGAGTGAGATATTGCTCAGTGGAAATGATGTTAGGTGCTGAGCAGTCAAAGACAAACAGTGATGTGTAAGCACTTACAGCAAGGGAAGACGTTTGTAAACAGGCATTTTTAATTCTTGGAATCAAAGCATTTTTCATGGACGGGTAGTCTATAAGATTTGCAAAAGTTGGAATGATGTTTAGACAGAGCTCCTATTGAAAAGACAAATCTGATCAGTCTTAAGGAAAGGCGCCAGCCCTCCCTCTCCCCGCTCAGCTAATCTGTCACAGCATGAAATACGCTTCCGTATGCTTCACGTTATTTGGTCCTTACGCCAATGTGAAAAAAGAATAGTTATAATCAGTTGAAAAATGTCATGGCTACACAGGGCCTGCAGTAGTGTTTCAAGGGGTTGTAATTATAACTACTAGTTCTGTTTTCCCTTGAGACATGATCTTTATGTAGCCCAGGCTGGCCTCAAATTTACAAGCCCTCTGCTTTAGCCTAAGTAACCCTAATTGTAATACAGGGCTATAACAGTAGAGAGCTGAAAAGCAGAGGTTGAGTACAGCTTCTGACACTTATGGCATGATTTAACTACAAGGAAAAATTCAACTTCACACTTTAAATAAACTTTGAGAAAGACAGAAATGCATCAAAAATGTGACTTGAAATATATGGTAGAAGCAGATATAAACAAGGCAGTACAAACCTATAGTCCCAGCCAGTGTTTCTGAGACAGGATATCATATAGCCCAAGCTAGGCCTACAATTCCTGGTCTTCCTGTCTCTATCCCTCAAGTGCCAGGATTATAAGTGTGTGCCACCACACTGGACTCCAACGTCTTCTTTTTTTCCCCTGGAACTGAAGTTTTGGGCAGCCATGAGCAGCCTGACAAGGGTGCTGGAAACCTAACGTGTGTTCTTTGTAAGAGGAACATCTACCCAGAGCAGTGACACATATCTTTAATCCTAGCACTTAGGAGGCAGAAGCAGATGGAGCTCTGAACTCAAGGCTAGCCTGGGCTACCAGTGAGACCACCTCCATGCAAACAGCACCTGCTCTTCACCTCTGAGCATTCTCCCCAGCCCTCTCCAATTTACTCTTTAGTTACATACAAATCGATATGCAGTAGTAACAGTGGATCAGTAGTATCATTCAATAACTACTAACTACTGAGTTGTATATTAAAGGTTAAGAGTTAATCCTAACTAAAATATGCCTTGCTAGTTTTCTCTGCCTTTGAACCTTCCTGAGGACAACGGAAGCAGATACTGTGCCTGGATCTGAATGGAAGGCGCCTCCAGCGCTCTGTAGACCATGGGCAGGACACTGTTCTTTATCTCGTCTGGAGGGGTTTTGGTTAGCAGCAAATCCATTTTTTGTAGAAAAATTAGCAAAATCTGTGCGAGAAAAGGGAAGATTATGAAAATCTGAAATCTTTAAGAAACTCTGTATCCTCCCAATTTAAAGTGTTTTCAGAAGAGTAAGTTCTGTAGGTGGACACTCACCATGTTGCTAGCCTGAAGGCATGGAAGACAAAAACACACAGATCAAGTCTCTTACAGTCTACAGCAATGCTTAATTATCCAAACAAAGACTAGCCTCCAAAGAGCTACAGGAACACATGGCTCCCCTACATGTTTCAATTAGCCAAGAGTGCTGCACTTAAAAAGGAAATAAAAGCCAACAGAAATGAAAAGATCTGTGAGGAATTTTTAAATTGTTCCTCACATTATTTTGCTAGCTGCCTCTACATACCTAAATTGTAAGAAACAAACCAAAATACTTAAGATCTTTATTTATTTTTATACGGATGAGTACTTTGCCTGTAAATGTCTGTGCACTACATGGAAGCCAGAAGGCGGCACTGGACTTCCTGACACTGGAGCTACAGATGGTTTTGAGCTGCCGTGTGGGTGCTGGGAATCAAACCCAGGTCCTCTGAAAGAGCAGTGCTCTGAACTGCTGAGCCACCTCTCCAAGTCCCAGAATACTTAGTTTTTCCAATGCTCAATTAAAATTTTTCAGGAGGGCTTATTAACTGAAAAACTAAGAGGAAAAGGAATACAAAGGTACCTTAGTTTCATTTCCCGATGCTGTGGTAAAAGCAAGTGAAGGATAAAAGAGTTTGTTTGGATCACAGTTCAGGGTGGGTGCACTGTGGTGAAGTCAGGCAGCAGGAACCTGGAGCAGCTAGTTACAGCCACACAGACAGAATGCTCACTAGTGCTCTGCTAGCTCTCCTTTTCTCCAGAGCAGGATAGCTTGTGAAATGCTACTGTTGCCAATACTCAGGGTATAGCTTCCTACCTCAGCTAATTTACTTAAGAAAAGCCCTCCCAAGCATAGTTACAAAATAGTCTAATCCAGACACTTACAGAATGAGATTCTTCTTGGGTGATTCTACATAGCCAACAATCAAAGGTTACCAAAATAAAAAGAACAGGGTCAGTCATGTGTCTTAGGATTTTCATCATGACTGATGAACAATTTGGGTGACATGATGCCAACTTGACACTGTGACAACTGTCAGGGAACCCAGCTTTAAAGCTTAGAGCTCTATCCTGTGAGCTTTCCCTGGTAGTAGGATCACCCCACAGACTGTCTTCTACATTCACTCTTTAAGGAAAGGGAACAGGAGAAGAAGCCACAAGAACTGGCAGCAGGCCTGGAAGTGCATGCCTTTAATCCCAGCACTCAGGAGGCAGAGGCAGGCAGATCCACAAAGCGAGAGCCAAGTGAGCCAGGGCTACATGGTGAGACCCTGCTGCAGCAGGCTAGGGGTGAGGGACACCAGAAAGCTAAAAGAGAGGGGAGACAACCGCTCACACACACACTGTTCAAAATCTCAGAAGGATATTTAATATGCTAATTTCTAAAAAGTAAAAAATAAATTCTCCACTTTCATAGGGACAACCACAATCAATCACAAAGCTGGTCCTTCAGACAGTTCATACTAATAAGCTACTGTAATCCAGTAGCAGAAACACCTAATGGTATTTCAGCCAATAACTCTACATGTTAAAATGAGGTGTACTGGGTAGTTTTGTGTCAACTTGACAAAGGCTGGAATTATCACAGAGAAAGGAGCTTCAGTTGGGGAAATGCCTCCAGGAGATCCAGCTGTAAGGCATTTTCTCAATTAGTGATCAAGGGGGGAGGTCCCCTTGTGGGTGGTGCCATCTCTGGGCTGGTAGTCTTTGTTCTATAAGAGAGCAGGCTGAGCTAGCCAGGGGAGGCAAGCCAGTAAGGAACATCCCTCCATGGCCTCTGCATCAGCTCCTTCTTTTTGACCTGCTTGAGTTCCAGTCCTGACTTCTTTTAATGATGAACAGCAATCTGGAAATGTAAGATGAATAATCCCTTTCCTCCCC
>NC_034598.1:85187631-85243263 GCF_900095145.1 Mus pahari | reverse complement strand
TTTCTCCATGAATAATTATTGGAATATAATTAATTTGTAGACCAGGCTGGCCTCGAACTCAGAAATCCACCTGCCTCTGCCTCCCAAGTGCTGGGATTAAAGGCGTGCGCCACCACCGCCTGGCCATTTTCCTCTTTTAATAAAATTATTTATTAGGAAAAAAATAGAGACAACTGACACACATCATCTAAAAATTAACTAATAGAATATCAAGCCAAATAAAAATATCAAAAACTTGATTTTTCCAAACTGCTAGCTTTTAATAAGGGACAATGTAACACACGCAAAATCTAATTACAACTTATTTTCTAAGACAATGACTTATAAAAAGCCACAAACATTCATTTGCTAAGTTTAATTATATTAACTTTCTGTCTAGTGAAAAAAATCTAACATATGTATCTCAAGTTTTTAAACATTTAACATTTTTTATTTATTTGTATTTGACATGTATGGGTGTTTTGCCTGAATGTGCATGTCTGTGCCTGGTTCCTGGAGTCCAGAGTTGGATCCCTAGGATAGGAGTGACAGATGGCTATGAGCCACCATGTGGGTGCTGGGAATTGAGCCAGGTCCTCTGCAAGAGCAGCCAGCACTAAGCCATTTCTATAGCCCCTCCATACTCAATTTTTAAAAGCTCAAAATAGTCACTGTTTTGTTCTTAGTGGTAGTAGCTATTACAATAACACATAAATATTCAGAAGTACTCACAACATACCTGGATTGGCTCCTGCTGTTTAAATACAGGACCGAGTTCAGGTAGAATCAATTTGATATATTCTTCTTTGGTGCATTCCTCAGCAATCAGCAAAACATTAGGTAAAACAAAAGGTACCATATCAGGATTTACAAATTCTGAGGTCAAACAGGGTAAAATCCTCTGCACAATGACACGCTGAAAGGAAAAAAATGAAAAATTTGTAAAAACAAAATATATTTCAGAACTTCAGTACTTACAATTGAAGTGTAAAGTGACCATAGAGTTCATGGCTGAAACTGAAATATCTTCTAGACTCTGTTGCTAGTTACATCAAGACAAACTCCACAGGCTCCCAATGCCAGTAAACCAGGCTACATACTCGCTCCAGCCTTTGCAAGTTCAACTTGTGTTCACTGACAGTGTTTCTTCTCTTATTCCTGTCATTCATGACTCTACCTGAAGCAGCACCTGACTCTTCTAACTGATGACTCAGACAGCACACATGCCTGTGTGTGCTGCGGCAGCTGTGAGGAACGACAGGGTTCTGCTTTCCAGCCATGACAGTAAAGGGTAGCAGACAAGGGCTGTGACTGCTGAAGCTTTACAAACAATTTTAGAGTCAGCAATTAATAGTCTTACAACTACTATCTTCTCTAGCATTCATTATTTTTAAGATTGTCTCACTATGTAGTCTGGTTAGCCTAGAACTCAAAAGTCCACCTGCCCTACCCCACCAAGTGCCCCCAGACCCAGGCTCTCCAACATTTTGAGTATTACTTGACATTCATTGTTTACTGAGTCCGAGAAAGAGGGTAGAAAAACAGTTGCATCCGGATTGATGCATCCTTTAACTGCTAGCGAGCAGTGAGCTCCACCAAGGCTGTTTACAGACACCACTGGGGACACACTCAATAACCAGCACAGGTAGCCTTAACACAGGACGCATCCTAAGGTTTAAATCCTACCTGTTTTGCACCATACCTAAGCTTTGGCTTTGGCTTCAGTAGGCAGCATGTTACTGTCACTTACACACCTCAGATAAAGCCGTCTTACTTCATTGGAAGAGTGGTTTATAGTAAGCCCACCTAAATATTAAATTAAAAACTGCTGACTATGTAAAAAACTGATTAACAAACCTTGGGCAGCTTTGGTAGAACCTTTGGCAATCCTTTGAAGAACTGTGATTTCTGGAGATTATCTCTTTGGAATAAGGTATCAAAATATTGAAGTGTTACTGCACCAACATCATCAAAGAAGGGAATCTACAATACAGAAAGAAGCCAATTATTCTGATATTTAGTTAAAGTTAATCTTATCTAAAATTACCACAACAAAATGAAAAAGTATTCAAAATATTCAGCAATATTATAAACATTAAATAAAAATTATAATTAGAAAAATCCAAATAAAAAATTCATTTTTCAAGTTCAAATCACCAGTACCTATGAATCAGCTGAGCAGTAACATTATTTATGATACAGAAAAATTAAAATAGTTTAAAAGCTGGGGCTGAAAAAAAGATAGCTCAGCAGGGAAGAACATGTGTTGCTATTCTAGAGGACATGAAATTCCCAGCATAACATCACAAAACTTCTGCACTTACAAACACATACCTTTACACAGACACACCATTAAAAACCCGTAAATAAAGTGTTTAAGAATAGAATGCCTTTAAAAGACCCAACAAGCAGCTGAAAGAGTCAGATGCAGATATTTGTACTCAACCAATGGACAGAAAGAAGTTGCTGACCCCTGTGATAGAATTAGGGAAAAGCTGGAAAAAGATGAGGAGAGCGACCCTGTAGGAGGACCAACAATCTCAATTAACCTGGACCCCCTGAGATCTCTCAGGAGAGCGACCCTGTAGGAGGACCAACAGTCTCAATTAACCTGGACCCCCCTGAGATCTCTCAAACACTGGATCACCAGCCAGGCAGGATACACCAGCTGATATGAGGCCCCCAACACATATACAGCAGAGAACTGCCAGGTCTGGGTTCAGTCAGAAAAGATGCACCTAATCCTCAAGAGACTGGAGGCCCCAGGGAGTTTAGAGGTGGGGTGGGGGTGGGGGGTGAGAAGGAGGTATAGGATGGGGAACAGTCAAGAGGGTAGACTAGGAGGGGAATAAAATCTGGAGTGCTAAAAAAAAAAAAAAAAAGAAGAAAGAATAAAATACCTTGAAAACAGGACGAATAATATATTTACTAAATTAAAGATGAAGCTTTGACTTTTCAGGGAATCCAGAATGTCTGCATCCCTGATTGTGCTATCAGATCTCTGTTTAATTGAAATCTTAATTTTCTTCACAACTGTGTACATAAATTATTTAGCTAGTTAATATTAAAAGCTGAATATTTAACACATTCAGGAACACAGCATCTAAGGACAAAGTTATGCATTATAAGAGTTGCAATTTTATTTTTTTGTTCCATCATCTAATACAAAAATCCAGATGTACTCACTTTTGTCATTTGATCTGCATCGGGTCTCACAGTTGGAGTCACATTTAACAACAGTTTGACGTGCTCACGAACTTCCTCGGGTATACTTGTCAGTGAACTAGATCCTAACCGACTCAACTACTCAAAAGAGCAAAACCAAACATGAGTATAGAACATCCAAAAGGCTAAGAAGAACCCTTTCTACTCGGCGTATCTGCTGACTGCATAAATACTATTTTCTCAATATAACTAAAAATGTCATTAATACTCCAAGTCTTTCCATGTCTAAAGTAAGATAGGGAGTATTTTAGACACTCTAGTAAAGGTCATGATAAAGGTGGTAGAACTAATGTAATCATTACTTAAAGAAAATACTTTTACTGAATTGACTTTACACAAACTTGAAATGAAGTGCTCATTTCTATGAAGGAATTTCTGCAGCTGTGATTTGCCTGCAAAAACTGCACAGGACCAAGCTAGTCAGCTCTCCAGCATGGGAGAAGGACCCCACCTGTCGCTAAGGAGCTGTGGCAGCTGCTGGCTGCTGGGAGAGGATACCCTCCAGGGAATAAGCACACACTCATGAGGACATGGACAGCGCAAAGCAATTACAAAAACCTGACAACATGAGAAGGAAGGGAACTTGGGAAAATGGGAGTGGAGGGGAGGAGTTAAGTGGAAAAGGGAGTGAATGTGATTGAAAAACAACAGATGTGTACATAAAAATCTTTAAAAAATTAATAAAGATACTATATTTTTAAAAAGAATTTTTTGTCTACAGTTTAGAAAAAAAACCCAGGAGAGATCTAAACCCATGTTAATAGGCGAATACCTGGTCCAGTTGTCGACTGAAACTCTTGTAAATGTCCTGCTTGTTGACTTCAAATATAGGTCTCCCTTGATTAAACACAGCATACATAACAGCTCCTAATGAGTACATGTCACTGGCTGTCTCACAGCTCACAGACAGGATATATTCAGGAGCCAAGTATTCAGGATTTGGAAGACACAATGATGGTAAGTTTGGGTCCCATTCTTTACAAGGAAACTTAGGCTGTAAGAAGACAGAAAGGGGTGGTACATTTACACAATGGAGAACTACTCAGCTATTAAAACCAATGAATTCATGAAATTCTTAGGCAAATGGATGCATCTGGAGGATGTCATCCTGAGTGAGGTAATCCAATAAGAAAAGAACTCACATGGTATGCACTCACTGATAAGCGGTTATTAGCCCAGAAGCATAGAATACCCAAGATACAATTTGCAAAACACATGAAACTCAAGAAGGATGACCAAAGTGTGGATACTTTGCTCCTTCTTAGAATGGGGAACAAAATACCCATGGAAGGAGTTACAGAGACAAAGTTCAGAGCTAAGACAGAAGGAAGGACCATCCAGAGACTGCTCCACCAGGGGATCCAACCCATATACAACCACCAAACCCAGACAATATTGCATATGCCAGAAAGATTTTGCTGACAGGACCCTGATATAGCTCTCTCTTGTGAGGCTATGCCAGTGCCTGGCAAATACAGAAGTGGACACTCATAGTCATCTATTGGATGGAACACAGGGCCCCCAATGGAGGAGCTAGAGAAAGTACCCAAGGAGCTGAAGGGGTCTGCAACCCTACAGGTGGAAAAACAATATGAACTAACCAGTACTCCCTGAGCTCGTGTATCCAGCTGCATGTGTAGCAGAAGATGGCCTAGTCAGCCATCGTTGGGAAGAGAGGCCCCTTGGTCTTGCAAACTTTATATGCCCTAGTACAGGGAAACACCAGGGCCAAGAAGTGGGAGTGAGTGGATAGGGGAGCAGGGGGTGGGGGGAGGGTATAGGGGACTTTCAAGATAGCATTTGAAATGTAAATGAAGAAAATATCTAATAAAAAAATTGGAAAAAAAAAAAAAGGGACAGAAAGGGGATGACAAGGTTAGACTTCGTGTAATAGCAAACCACCACAGGCCACAGCTATCTTTAAATCTGTACTGACCCAGCTATGCGTGGAGGCGCCTTTAGTAGGCCTTTAGTTCCAGCATGTAGGACAGAGAGGCAGGTGGATCTCTGTGAGTTCAAGGCCAGTCAGGGTTACATACAGAGAACCTGTTTCTGAAACTAAAAGAGACAACAACAGCATACGGAGTCAAGCAAGGGAAAATGTTACCATCACCTTTAACTCTAAAATTCCCAAGTCAGCAAATCTGGAAAAATGTGTGCAACAAACACCTGTGTTGTAATAAGTGCCCATCACAAAGGTTTTCTAAGTCATCGGGAGTCAATCAATGCAAAGCCCGGATGGCCTAAGGCAGTATTCTAAGTATGAATGGACAGGTATCCTGAACCAGTGGGACAAGTGCTTGGGAGCAGAAAGATGGAACTGAGACCCTAGCTGAGCGCTCAGCACCCACCTAAAGTCACTGCGCCTACACGATACACCACAATGAGTTGTGGTAAGGAGTAAGTACAGAAATGCTCGAAAGAGCTTGGGAGATCAAAGGAGGGGCTGGGGAGGAGAGTGAGTTATGCGCATATGTGAGACTGCCAAAGAATATGCTGAACCGATTTTTAAAATGAAGAAAATACTGTAATAAATGTCAGCATGCTATTCCTGCTAGTGCTCTGTGCTCCCTGAGGACGATGCACGTTCTCACAGGCAGGAGCAATGGTATTAAGGAATCATGATAGCAGTTTGTGTATTTGGATTTCTAAAAAAAGAAATTTCTGTTGAACTAAGTTGTTCAGTTTTCTCTGGGGCCTTTTCCTTAAGGCAGCTACAGAATCAATCACCTGACAAATACCCTCCGGCACAGGGTCAGCCAGATCTCTCCTTATAGTCAGGTACACACTGCACCATCACTGGGTCTCATGCTTTACCATGCTACATAATGTTTCCTGGTCCACTGCAGATACAATCATAGATTTCCATGATTTTAAAAATCTAGACATGAGAACATTAAACAAATCTAAAGCTGCCATTACCTCCTGTTCAGAAGGATTGCTCGATGACACACAAAAGTCAAAACCCATTATTTTCCAGGCTCCGCTTTTATTCAAAATGATATTTTCAGGAGTAACATTTCCATGAACCATTTTTACACTGCTATGCAAAAATGACAATCCTTCAGAAACCTGGAAATAAAACATAAAAAAAAAAATGACTTGTAAAAATTGCCTTTTGAATGGAACACAGCACCTGCTGGGTCTCCTAGTTTTCACAAGTCAGCTAGCAATCAAACTCGTGAGGAAATTGTACAGCAAAACTCAAGTACAGCTATAAAGAGGTTTCTTTTTATAATACAGAAAGAAGAAAAATTTCTGCTGTATAAATTAATTCATTTCTAGTTTGAAAAGAGATAAATTAGTTCATTTCCAGTTTGAAATATGAGATAAATTAATTCATTTTTCGTTTAAAACATGAGATAAATTGATTCATTTCCAGTTTGAAACATGAGAATTCTCATTGAGTTAGGTAAGATTTTTGTATAGTTACACTTTATATTTAAAATTCAACTTCTCTAAGTAGTCATTACTGTGCTTAGTTTTAAGTATTTAATGTTTACTTACAGTCACACTGAACTAACACAAGGTAACTTTTACATCAGTGCCAGAGACGACTGTGGAATCAGGTAAACAGAGCAGATGGATGTCTATACCAGGAAGAGGTGGGTTCTAGCAAGTGGCCGCTCTCGGACTTCCAAGAAACCTCTGTCCCTGGCTTTCCTCAAACTCTCTTTCCTGTCTGCTTTCCCGGCTTTCTGGGCTCTGCTCACTTCCCCAGTTCTCACCATCATTACTCCTCCACCGTGGAGCGGGGCCTCTGCTCTATGCCAGACCTCCTCACCAGACCACCTTCTCTTTCCCTCACTCTGCTATAAGCATCAGAATCCCAGAGGAATCCGAAATTGAGTTTCTACCCCAAATTTAGTTCATCTGTCCTATAATGTTTTTCATACTAGTTAATAATTACTTTGTTTTTCTATTTACTAAGAACAAAAGCTCTGAATTATCCTGAGTTGCTTGTTTTAATTTAGCCAATCAGCCCGCCATGGGAGTACCTGCCTTTAACCCCATAACCCTAGTACCCTGGAAGCAGAGGCAAGTGAATCTCTGTTAAGTTAAAGGGCAGCTTGGACTATATAGCAAATTCCAGATGAACCAGGGTTACACAAAGTCCCTGTCACTATACATATAAATCTACACACACACACACACACACACACACACACACACACACATTTGCAAAGCATCTTACTTTCATTTCGAAACAGACATAAGACATGATCCAGGTTTACCCCCTTGCCACCTCTGCACCACCAGTCTCTGGCCAGGGCTGCCCGCACCTATCACATCCCTTGGCTTCTGCCCTAATCCTCTACAGTCTGTCAAGGCAGCTGCTTCAGTGCTCTCTTAAAACAACCCAGACTATTCCTTCTCCTATTCAAACCTCCTTGCTCTCAGAGTAAAATCTGAATCATTTTTTGGCTTCCAGGAACCCATAAAGGTCATGTAAGGTGAGGATTTATAAATGTTCCCAGAAGCCAAAGGTAATTAAGTAAGATCCCACTCCTGGAGTAGACTACCTTCCTATGAGCTACAGATCAAAGAGGCCTCCAAAATATAAGTAATTGCCACTGCTGAATGCCCACCAGAACTACACTGTAATGTAAGACTTTACTACAGAAGATAACCCAGCTGGTCACAAAACAGAGAGAAACCAAGCTGCTACTAAACTGGAAGCTTCCTACTTGCTAGCTAGCTCACAAGATGCTAGAGAAATGGTTGTCAAGGGTCTTAGCTGTGGACTCCCTGACAGGGAAAATTTATACTGGTGCAACAGTAACAGTCTGTTACCCAGGTAACCAACCTCTTTCTGACTGGAATTAAGGCCCAGGCCATAGGAGGAAATGTATACCTAATACTTTAAGTCTGGTTAAAAGCCTACAGCTGAGGAGGCTGTACGCTCTAATAGGGAAAAACAATGCTGTGGCTTTGTTAAACAGATATAACAGAACTGCCTTCCAAATCACTTTGTTTATGTCCACTGAGAAATACAGCTGAAGGGTCTTCCAGTTGGTAGAGCTGCCTGCAGAGACGCACAGCAGTGCAACTACCTACACAACACTGGACCTGTCACCACTCATGATAGTGGGAGTGGGAGGTCAGGGTCCTCCCTGAGGATCTACAGGCAGTTTAACCATTCTCAGAGCAGGAGAGACATTTTCTTCACTGAGGTAGTCACTCACTGGTAAGGTCCCCAGGCTCCTGCAAGCAAGCCTAAGTAAACTGACGGGGTCACTAAAGAAACAAAGACATTAAAGCAGAAGAAAGACTAGTTAAAAAGATGAAGGGATGGAGAGATGATGACTCAGCAGGAAAAAGCAGAGGATCCCCTATTCAATTCTCAGCACCCGCATGGTGCCTTACAACCATCTGTAACTAAAGGTACAAGGGATCTGATGCCTAGGTGTGGTGCACATATTTATGCAGGCAAAAACATACATGTTTAAAAAAAAAGAGGAGTAGGAGGGGGATGGGGAGCAGTGACAGGAGAGTAACAGAAGAACAGGGTCAAAACACATTACACATAGGTGTGAAATGTCACAACCAACGAGACCCACTGTTACAAAGTTAACATGATAATAAACTTTGTGAAGTTGTACATTTTCAAAATATTCCCAAACATAACTTGAAAAAGTACAGTTTTTCAAATCTAGAAGTTTCCTTAACTTCACAAGAAAACAAGCTACATACTTACTGTATATTTTTAGAAGAATAACTTAGTTATATTTCTATACAGGG
Source organism: Mus pahari (assembly GCF_900095145.1). NCBI lineage: Eukaryota > Metazoa > Chordata > Mammalia > Rodentia > Muridae > Mus > Mus pahari. Next base: position 85,234,317 of record NC_034598.1, on the reverse strand, counting down.
ATCATGTCCCATATACTTTAGTTAAAACGCCAGTGCTGGAGCATATTAACTAAGGCTCAGATCAGGACTATGTACACAGATATATATGGGGGGTTATTTTTTGTATGCACGAGAGTCCTATGTGGGGTGGTTATGTGCATGCATGGGGGAGGGGTGGAGGAGGACATCAGTGTACTGCTCTATCACTCACTCTTAGGGTCTCACTGAGCCCAGAGCTACAGTCATCTGCAGACTCTGCACCGCAGACTGGATTACAGGTGTGCACACATGCAGTTCCTTAAGCGAGTGCAGAGAATGCAGACTCAGGTCCTTGTGCTTACACAGCAAGTGCTCTGATCTACTAAGCCTTCTCTCCGGCTTCTATTTTTTTTTTTTTTTTTTTTATTTTAACTATCTGTCTGATAATCTTTCAAATTATTTTGTAGTTTGGGAAAACAGTCCAATTGCCTGCTACAAAACAACAGCAATCAAAATGGAGGTGGTCAGAAAGAAAAACCTAGAAATAGTCTCTACATATGGTCAAACGATATTTTTCTTATGGTGGCACTAAAAGCATTCAATGGGGGAATGGTGTCCAGCTTCTTAATAAGTGACGCTGGGAAAACAAACTATCAAAGAATGGAGTTGGACCTTTATGACATTTACAAAAGTTAACTCAAGCAAGAGCTGTAGCTCACTGGCAGAGCATGGACTGAACATGGCAAAGGCCTACACAAGAACAGTAAAACCAATCAGCAGCTGGAAATGGAGACCTAAGACACCCACAGGGCGCTCCCTGACACTGGAAATGGATGAGAGACCTAAGATACCGATGGGGCGCTCCCTGACACTGGCTCTCACAGCTCTGATGTCACCAGCAGCACAGGTAAGAAGGAGAAGTGCTCAAGCTGACATGACACCTAGCAGATGATGCTCAGCAGGGAAAGCACCTGCTGCCAAAGTCAGGCCTCAGCTCCATCCCTGGACACACACGTAGGAGAACCCACTCCCAAAGCTGTCCTCTGACCTTCACACACACACTCCCCACTTAATGCACGATAAGGAGAAAATTTTAAATTGTTTTTAAATTTTTAGTAACTAATATAATCTTTATTTCAAAGGAACTCAGAATTTACTAGCAAATCTAATCCATGGTGCTAGTAAGCAGAAAAAGAAAAATCTTAAAAACAGGCATATATGAAAAGACCAACAATACCTCTCAATATAGTCTAAATTTCCTTAAAAATATTTTGTTGTTATTAAATACCTTTATTTTCATTATTAAAGTTTTATTTATGAGCTGTAACAACAAAGTTTATGAAACAAACTTGCATGATTGAAAAGAATTAAAAGGAACTTACCCAACAGCCAACAAGTGATCCCCTCATAGGTTACCAGTGTTATCAGTGTCATATATTTAAAATAACTTAGCAAGGCATTGTGGGGCAAGGCTAGCCTGGCTTATATAGCAAGTAGCAGACCAGCCAGAACAATACATTAAGACCTAGATGTATGTTTGGCTGGGCTTTTTGTTTGTTTTGTTTTTTTTTTTCGTGGGGGGGAGGAGGGAAGGGAGGGCACACATAAAATATAATTTAAGACTAATGATAAAGACAACAAAAATTCTAAGACATGAAAATAATTTCCAAATTATTGTCAAGTGTCAAAGGTTTACATCATGTAGTCTACCTGGCAGATCAATCTGAAATAGATACAAATTGTTTTAAAGAGAAAAAACTTGTCCCATATTAAATAAAACTACATACCTGAAGCAAACCATACTTAGTTTCTACATCATAAAGTTTATAATCCTTGATGTCTGGAGATATTGAAGAGGGTAGATTTTCCCAGTTACCAAGGACATTGGCTAAACTGGCAAAAACTGGTTCTGTACAGAATGCCAAGCAATCCCTGTTTCAAAAGAGAAAAGAGTCACTCTCACTTTTACACATTATAGAAATTAAATACACATAAAATAACAGATAATCTATCAAAGAACTAAGTTAAGAAACTACTTCATATCAGTAAGAGAGTTTGGGGTTGATAACCCCAGCATGACTACAGCACCCCAAAACCACAAACCACACAGGATAAATTATTCAATCTTTTAAACTAAGTACTGTGACAACTGTGATACATTTTTATTTTAAATTTTAAAAGTCACAAAATATTTCAATTTTGCTTTTTAAATGATTGCTTGAAAACCAAAGAACTGACTCAAAACTCAAAACTGTTTCATTAAACCCTCCTACACTTATCTGTAAGGCTGTAATTTTCAGAATATGCTCCAAGAAACCTACAGCTTTCTCACAGCCCACAGGAGCAAGTCAGGGGAGATAGGCCCTATCCATTCTCTCAATCAAAACAGCTTTATCTACTTTGTACATCATTTTGAAAGGAAGGATTCAACAGTTTTTAAGTTTCAATCACTGTTTTTTTTTTTTTTACTTAAAAGATTTTAATGTTCATTGAATGTTACCATGGAAACTGGCATCCTGTTCCCATGAAATAATGATCACCTCAATCTTTGAAGACAGGTAAGATGTGGCTCCAAGCCCCGGCTTTTCTATTTACTGTCTTGATGATGCTCATACCATCTCTAGGAGCCTCTCTTTGTCGTTTGTAAGATGGTGCTAACAGACACACTCTGGAGGGTTCCAGTAAGAACCAAGGGCCTTAACCATAGAAAGTACAAGGCAGGTCGCCAGCTTCTGCTGGCACGCTCAATGAACTAACACTGCTGCCATAATTACCAAGCATGCCAGGCCCGGCCAGGCTCCAGCTCCAAGATGCCGGTTATTTAACAGCGGCTCTGCACTGATCTCATGTGTCTGTAACATACTGCTTAGCTTTCCTTCTGCCTTGAACTTACTTTCTCAAATGAAAAGAAATGTGGAATCTAAATCTATCATCTCAATCCTAACAATACATTGAAAACTGGAAATTATTGCTTCTAGTCCTTAAAGTGTCCCTCCTCCTATGATGAATGCTTACTACCATTTTCATAAACCTTACAACCACATGTCATGTAGTAACCTGTGAATTGTGCCTTTTCCTGATGGCAAATAAATTCCTATTTTCAAGCTTCAACAGGTAGAGCTTGTCATGCAAGTCTACTGTCCTGGGTTCAATTCCCAGGTGTAAGGACAGAACTGATTCCACAAAATTGTCCTCTGACCTTTACACACACCATGACATGTATGCCCATACATATACATCATACATACCCAATTTAATAAATGGAAAGAAAATGTTTAATTTCCTAACTCTATTATTTAAAACACTTTATAAAAAGCTATATGATAAAGGAAAGTCCACTAGCCCTTCTCACCTCAGGAAACTTCAAACATATTATGAGACATAAGACAAATAGATCACATAAACACAACAGAGACATTTTTATAAGAGATCTGAGCATACTCCTTGGTAGCACAGTATAGCACGGTTGAGAGACAGTGGGCATGTGTGAGCTAGCACATAGGCGCAGGAGTTGCAAACCCCCAGGTTTGCCATTTATGCCAGAGTTTCAATGGTGCCCCCCCCCATCTTCATCCTGTGGAGGCATCTGCACAACTTTGCACGTGTTAATGTCTGTGCCTTTGTTTGGGAATCATGAGGTGGAGAGACTTACTGAGGATTTCAAACAAGGAGCTTTCAGAAACCTAATATGTAAAGCAAACAGAAGCCAACCTATCCCAGCTGAGGGGAGATGGGAAGCTTGGAACCTGCTGCTTGCCTGCTCCTGCCTTATCCTTAACATCCTAAGGTCACAGAACACAACTGCTGACAACTTAAAACCTTCTAAGACAAGGGGACAGTGGGCTAAAGAGGGTGGAAGAAATAACGCTGAAAAAATGACTATGAATAATATAGAAAAAATTTACAAAGGTTGGGTATCTAAAGGATTGGTTCAGTCAAGATACATAAGTCTTATTTTCTGATTATCTCAGCAACATTGCCTAAGCTATCATTCAGTAAAACCGATGGTGAAATAATTGAAACTACAGACTGACAGACTGGACATTAAAGGTTTAATGTCTAGAACAGCACTTGGTACACATACAACAGCAATCCCAGGATCATTAGTGAAAAGCAGATCAGAAATACAAACAGCAAGATCATCCTCTTTCAAGCAGTGGCTGTTCCAGTTCCCTCAGATCTGCTATGACTACTAGAAACAAATATGGACTCCTGGCAAATGTGAAAAGTGCCAATCTTCCATTCCACACACGCAGAGGCTCTCTAGCAGAGGCTCACTATTCGAGGCTCTCTGACTGCTCCTACAGAGGACCCAGGTTCTGTTCTGAGCACGACTCAGTGGCACACAGCTGCTGCTAACTCCACTTCTAGGAGTGACACCATCTTCTGGCCTGAAGGCTACACACACGGTGCACATAAACTCACAAGCAGACATACATGCACATAAAAATAAATAGACACATGCATGCATGATATAAATATAAATTGTAAGGTAACAAATGATCCATCTGATCTCAACACTTACTTTTTTTTTTTTTTTTTTTTTTTGGTTTTTTGAGACAAGGTTTCTCTGTATAGCCCTGGCTGTCCTGGAACTCACTTTGTAAACCAGGCTGGCCTCGAACTCAGAAATCTGCCTCCCAAGTGCTGGGATTAAAGGCGTGCACCACAACGCCCTGCAACACTTACTTTTCAAGAAATTGTATTGATAATATTTGAAAGAGACCAAATAGTTACTTTTAACTACTTATTCAGGACATTTCCTGTATGAATTTTCAAACATTTACCTACTTATTCAGGACATTTCCTGTATGAATTTTCAAACATTTACCTTGACTCTTCTAAAGGATGCTGGACAGTAAGAAGCCGAGGGTGTCGTAGTCGGGTTAGCTGTTGGACTCCGCGTTTTAAAGAATCGATGATTTGATCCTTTTCAAATTTTTGATATTTGTCAATCAGCTTTTTATCAAAGACAAAAACAGCCACTTCCTAATTTAAAAAAAAAAAAATGTAGCTAATTTAATCAGGAAATATATAAAAGCAGTAAAAATTATATCTGAGTGTTATAACGGTCTATGAACAAATAACTAAAACTAACGTTATAGAAATGTTAACAATATTTCAATAGTACACCAATGAAAAAGCTGAGTAAATAAAGGTAAGTAAATCCAAATATGTTTAGAGCGTCAGACCCCGGTCCTCGCTTCTCATAAGGAGACCATAGGGAATCCCCATCTTGTAATTATCAGAATTACACACAAGCTATGTGCCACTCATTCCTCTATGTAGTGCTCTTAACTCAAACAGAACATTTGAATAAATGCTTAAACCTTCAAAATGTTATTCGTAACGGGACTCCCATAGCCCAGTACGTGAAGGGCTGGGATTACAGGTCTGCAGCACCAAACCCAGCCCAGCAACAAAATTTAAGGATAAAAAACTTTACAAAGACAGGCTCTCTGTCAGAGATGATTGTTTACCCAAAGCCTACTACATAGGGGTTTTAAAGTGTGAGTACTACCCCTTCCCTGCGCTCTGTGGGCAGTCACTGCATGGTCACTGCGCCCCTCCCTCCCTGTCCCTGTATTACCGCTCTGGTCGCTTGTTCTTCCACTGACTGTGAACTCATATCCTGGCTTTTGTTATTTTCAAACCACAACATTATAAAAGGTAATCAGGGCAACACTTACGCATCAAACCCTATAGCTAAAGTTGCAGGGCGTTAGTCTACCAAAGACTGAACCAATGAAGTATTTCTCAAGCCGGCTTACTACTTACACAACAGACTCAGGGCAGCCAGCCTTTAATAGAGCAGATACACCAATCTGTCAGCTAAGAATAACACAGGACAAATAAGGAGAATTCACGTGATAATACCTTTGGGGTAGAGGTCAGGGAAGCTGAGTGGCAGCATTAAATTTCATATACAGTTTGTATAACCCTTATACAAAAAAGATGTTTGGGACCAGGCTGCTCCTGACACAGGATGCAGTGTAAACATGAAATCCATTACATTCTGCATACACTTTACACACACCTGAAGACAATTTTTTAAACAGTACTTAGGCACTTGTATGAGATCAGGTGTAGGGTTTTCTTTAACACATCTGCTGTCACTCAAATGGCTGGAATTTGGGATTTTAGAGTAGGGATGCTCAGACTGTCTTCACAGCTTTTCTCTTTGGCTATTAGAAAATACAGCATAACCAGACGGCAGTCTCACATGACACTAACTCTGGACACAGATGCCCTCAACATCCACTCTCCTACCTCACTCTTCACTTGGATTCACGTGGAAGATTATATTTTAGTAAGTGCTCTTCTCTAACACCTTTTATAAATGCATCTAATTTAAATGTGTTTTTCACAGTGTCACAGTTTTAGAACGGATCACATGAAATGGCTCTGGTGCTCTTGCCATTTCCCAGCTCTTAAAGAGAATGCTCCAGTTCTTGAAGAAAAGAAACACAATTCTATCAGGAGATCCTAAATGGACTGCCCTAGGTCAAAAACAAGACTCTGCCTCCAGAGGCCACCACAGGTTATCAACTATCTTTAGAACTTTTCTGCTTCAATCAGTTACTTACAATTAATCAATTTCAACAAAGCTGTGTTGTTAACCATTTCAAGCCTCCTGAGTTATAAACCCAGCACTTTGAAACTTTCCATAGGCTTAGATCAACATGATTTCCAGTTTGTATTTTTATTATTTTTCTATCAGATTAAGCAGCCGTAATCTGAAGAGCTGACACCTAAACTTTTCTTAAATTAAAACCTGTAATGTTTGAAGGTTTTCAGGGTTCAGATATTAAGGTTCTCAAGCAGTGACGTCTACAAATACTCCAAACCCCAAAACCTCTAAAACCTGAAATACTTCTGGTGGCAAAAACGTCAGACGGGGGAGGTTAATTAGTTAGTACTCTCCACACTTATCACTTCCATAAAAATCCCTTCACCAGTTACCTTGTAGTTATTTCAGACTTTTTGTAACATACACAATGGCATAGACTCTAGCAATGGCTTAGACCTAAAAGACTCTCAAATGTTTACTGTCCTACTGATTATCAATAAAGACAAGCAATTAATAAAATTTTATTATCATTTTGAACTAAAATTTTCATCTTATCAGGATACAAAGTTTCAAGTGTAGAGGAAAAATGGAGCAGTACTGACTGAGTCACTACATGACAAGAGGCCAGAGTGTGGCGGCACACACCTGCACCTCAGCATTCATCGGGCTCAGGGAATTGGACCACAAGGTCGAGGTGAGCCTGGCCTAAACAACTAAACCTTGTTTTAAAAATGCAAAAACTGAAAAGCAAAACAAAAAGCTTGAGCACAGGTATCTATGTGGTGACAACCACTCATATACATAAAAGTAAATAAATCTTTAAAACTTCTGAAGTAGTATTATTGTTTATTCACTGCATACATTAAGAGCACTGTTCTCAGCTGGGTGTGGTGGCGCACGCCTTTAATCCCAGCACTCGGGAGGCAGAGGCAGGCGGATTTCTGAGTTCAAGGCCGGCCTGATCTACAGAGTGAGTTCCAGGACAGCCAGGACTGCACAGAGAAACCCTGTCTCGGAAAAAAAAGAGAGAGAGAGAGAGAGAGAGAGAGAGAGAGAGAGAGAGAGAGAGAGAGAGAGAGAACTGTTCCCCTGTGACTAGATAGGTCACAGGCCCTAGGGAAGAACCCAATGCTATTATTCTACTAAATGGACATATGCTTAAAGACATACTGCTTACCTACAGATCAGACCCCATCAGAGAAGCTGCTCTTTGCAGTAGATGGCAAATACAGAGACCTCAACTGGTTGGTCAGCACATAATGCAGAGCCATAGTGGAATGCTCTGTGTAAATCAGGCAAACATGGCACGCCCTCCCTCCCAAGGCTCAGGGATGTAGAGGGAGAGGAGGTGGGAAGATTCTAAGGACCAGAGGTGGCTGACAACACAAGGAAAGCATTTCCAGATTCAACTGGACAGTCACACACATAAATTCACAGCAACTGTGACAGCATGCATAAGACCTATCAAGGTCCAGCCAGACAAAATCAGCATAGGAAGGTGGACATGAAATCTCACCACTAGTTGAAGAGCAACCGGCATTTGATAGCCGCTAGGTAAGGGAGAATCAGTTTTCTTTAACAGTGTGACTCCTGGTAGGTCATTCACAGGCCAAGACTATCAGGGCACCACAAAGTGGACAGGATGAGGAACGAAATCTCAAAACTGAGTGGAAGAAATGAAGAGGATGTTAAAGGAGAAGGGAGGAAGGGAGGGAGGGAGGGAGGGAGGGAGGGAGGGAGGGAGGGAAGGGAGAGAAGGGAGGAAGGGAAGGGTGGGGGGAAAGGGAGTGGAGGGGTGAATGTGTTCAAACGTTCTATAAAATTCTCAAAGAACTAATAAAAAATCTTTTTAAAAAAGTACTGTTTTCTTACTAGCCTAACTTTATGAAAGTAATGAGATGCATGCCCAGGTGAGTACAGTAACACAACTATAATACTAGCACCCCAAAGGCTGAGAGAAGGACCTGCTTATAATCTGTAAAAGCTACTTGCTTACAGTAAAGCTGAACTCTACTGAAAACAATATGGTTCAAGATACAATGTGAATTATATAATGCAGTGCGTAGTCATCTCAGAGCAGCAGACACGGTCGTCAAACTCAGCTGTCCTTCACGCGCTCTGCTCTGTGGGTCCCTGTGACGCGTCGGGGTGCTGCTGAGAATCAACTGTACTCTCCTGACTCTTAGCTAGCAGTTCTTCAAAGTGACAAACTAAACTGCAAATGTTATCTGCACAAACTGATGGCCCATAGGGTGGGCGCAGGAGGCTGAGGTGATGATCTGTGAGTCTGAGAGCAGCCTGGACACCCAGGAAGCTGCAGACCAGTGCAGGCTGTGCAGGTCTCACAAGTCAAAAAGGACTGGGGAGACAGCTAAGGCATGCAAGGCTGAGAAATGAGCTTGATTCCTGGATCCCATGGGACCGAGAGACCACAAGGTGTCCTTTGACCTCCTCACTGCCAGAGTAAACACACACACACACATGCACACGCGCACACACACACACACACACACACACACACACGCACGCACACACGCACACACACTCTTTCTCTCTAAATAAACAAAAGAGCTAGGGCTCAGTGGTACAGCATTCACCTGGCATGCAGCTGCAAACCACCCTTGGGTTCAATCTCTATTTAAAAAGAAAAAAAGGTAACGAGATTGCTTTGCTTTTTAAAACAAAAAGGTAATAGAATATACTCATAAAATTACTAACCTAGAATCATTTTCTTTTGTGATCATTTTTTCTCTAAGTGACTTAATTAACATTCCATTTTATAGAACAGTTTCATTTTAAAACTTTTAATTATATTTAGTCATTATAATTGAATTATGCTTTTGTCTACATAATATAAACAAGCCTTACCCACAAATATTGGCACTGTATATATTTACATTTTTGTGTATATTTATAAATACATAAATATAAATATATATGTATATATTTATATGCATATATATACATACATATGCATACACACAAAACACACATATAAAACATGAATACTCTGCAGTAGGAAGTACATGTCTAACCCTAGTCTCGGCAGAGTGAATAAGATATGGACAAGGAACTCTTGACTATGTGACGACTTTCAAAGCCAGCCAGTCTAATCTAGATGAGAAGGAAAGCAGTCAGGGTAATCCTCAGCCATGTCCTGAGTTACAGGATAGCAGCACTACATGAGACCCTACCTCAGATAGCTGGATGGATGAACAGACAGACAGGAGAGACAGACGATAAGCAAGCTCAGGGTAATCTTCAGTCACACAGAGAGTTACAAGCTGTATTACATGAGACCCTATCCCAGAGAGAGACAGAGAGAAGACAGACAGACAATAAATGGATGGACGGACGGACGGACGGACGGACGGACGGATGGATGGAATGCTAAGACAGATAGCTCTATCTTTGTTATCCCTAAAAAAAAAAAAGACAAGAGCTAGAAAGCTATTTAACTCAAAGTTCTAGGAATATCATGAAGCACTGTGGGAGTGAGGAGCAACAGATATGACTTCAAAGTCAAATTAATGCCCAATTTGAAAAAAATAAAAGATAACTGAAAAATTTTCAAAATGTATAATCATTCTACTTAAAAGTATGCAGAGGTGAGGTGAGAAAGATGTCCCAGTGGGTAAGGCATCTTACCACTGGCCTAAGTGCCACAGAGTAGGAAGAACCAATTCCTACAAACTGTCCTCTGACTTCCACACACACACACACACACACACACACACACACACACACACAAATTAATACAATGTTTAAAACATTAATAGAAGTTAGGTATATAAATAAAACAAAAACTATATCATATTTTAATTACTTAAATTAGCAGCCTTGAAAGTTAAAATAACCCTAACATATTATAGCAACAGTATACCAATTTTTAAAGTGTGTGTGTGTGTGTGTGTGTGTGTGTATAGTGTTAAAATCTCCTATTTATACAATTTTCTTATTTATACAATCTATATTAACATTTGGCTCCAAAAATTCTAATTCTTAATTATCTGGCTTTTTTAAGTGCAATTCAAAGATCAGAAAAGTCAATGAAATAAAAAAATTTAAGGGCTGGAGAGATGGCTCACAACCATCTGTAATGGGATCCAGTGTCCTCTTCTGGTGTGTCTGAAGGCAGCACCAGTGTATTCAAAAGCAATAAATAAACAAATAAATTTAAAAATTTAAAAAAAAAAGAATTGTTTCAGAAAACCTCTCAAATATTTTTAGAGTACATAATATTTTTGAAAAGAATACTTACGTTCAGCTAATCTTTTAAACCTGAACCTGAAACTCTAGAGAAAGACTCAGTAACAGAACTATACAGAGACTGAATGAGATAAAGTCTAGACCTGCCATTACACAGTACTCAAAAAGCTTAAGTGGTGAGAAGGCTCTGTGTCACTGCAATTTCAAAGCTTACACAGATCCTCTACCCAAATATTCACCCTAACAAGAGTAACTGTGACAAGGTTGGGAGGGAGGTAGAGAGACTAACAGCTGATGGAAGTCTGCACGGATCCAGCCACTGAAAAAGCTGGTGCAGAACCAGCAGACCAGCGGAGGACCACAGTAACGTGTCACGTACATCCCGGAGCATTCCTAGCAGTTCTTTGGTAAAGAAAAACTGCCAAGCCCCATATCACAGCACACACCAATAATCTCAGCACTGGGAAGGCTGAGGGAGAAGTACTATGTGAGTTGAAGACTGTGGGGTTGTAGGCACCAAAGGAAAATAATTCAAAACTGTTTTGAATTATTTTTGTTCTGTTCTGTTTTGGCGTTTGTTATTTTATTGGTCTTTTGCTCGTTTTGTTTTGACTTTTGCTTTTGTGATTTTTGTGTTTTGTGGCTTGTTTGGGTTTTTTTCTTAAGACAGAGAACATAAGTTGGGTGGGTAGAGAGGATCTGGAAGGAGTTGGGGGAGGAGAAAAATACAAACAAAATATATTTTATGAAAAAAGTTAAGAACAAAAGCAAACAAAAACTATGTCCACCAAGAACACTGGTTTATCCAGATACGTTCTAACCCCAAAGCAATACATTTAAGGAAAGAAAGGAAGAGAATGAAGCCTCCTGGGAGAAGTCAGCTCACTTAGTTAACAGTTGAGAACAGGGCTGCAGCTCTACCATTTGTGCTTTACTCTCCTGTTCTGGGAACAGCAATGTAAGTGCCAACCTTCGTGACAGCTAATATATTCACCACTGATGAATATTAACACCTGCACCCAAAGCCCTCTGGTTAGGCATAAAGACAATAGTTTATTTCCATGTCCTTAATAAAAATGCTTAATTCTGTAAGTTTGGTGTGGATTTCCATATTATTCATAATCACTGTGGACCAATGTATTAGTCATCAAGTACATGACAGTGGACCCCAAAATTTATAATGCCTTTCAATAGCAAAGTTGTTTTCATTTATTAAGGACACACTATGATAGTCCTACAATGGTAAAAATCAACAGTATTTCTTACAATATATCTTAGTCATTCAGCACTATATTGTTGAAAATGAGCACAGAAGCAATCTGTACTAATTCTGTGGAGGAATATCCATTTACAACGTCATTAATGATTCTCAATTAGTCGATACTTTGTAACCACTCACTTTTTAGACAGACTTGCTGAGTTGAAAAAGAAAACAAGCTTCAAATTTGACATTTAACTTAACCATCATTTAAAATAAGGGTCAACTTTGGATCTCAATAGATTTCCAAACAAATGGCAATAAAAACAAGGAAATTCTATTTCTACAGAAAATTTAAACCTGGCTATTTCTAACCTTAACAATTTCAACAGAACCTGCTAATGAAATGTAACAATAATTGGGCTAATGAGACATGGGGAAAGGCACTTGCCAACAAGCCTGACAGGCTGACTGCTAAGCCCAGGACCCACAGGCCAGAAGAGAGGCATCAAGTACAAGCTGTCCTCACCACAGGGCACAGCCAGTGCACAGGCAAATGCAATGGAACAATGTGAGAAAAAAGTATCCACATTATTAAAAATGTAACAGGAGCAGGAGAGGTGGCTCAGTGGTTAACAGCACAGACTGCTCTTCCGGAAGACCTGCATTCAGTTCCAGCACCCATGCCAGGTGACTCACAATGACCTGTAACACAGCTCCAGGGGATCTGTTGCCTCTGGCCTTTAAAGGTCCATGCATTCATTCACGTGCACAACTCCCACCCCACAAATATATCTATTAATTACACAAATTAATCTATTAATTAAGTAATCATCCTTTACATTTCTAAAAACTACCTCCTCGTCTCTTAGGCCAATTTTGTTTAATATAACTTATTCAAACTACTCCACTAAAAAAGGTAAATGTGAAAACAATTTAAAACAAAAGTAATATGTCCAAATTGACTACTTGCTATATTTTACAATCGTACCTCTCTGGTGGTAATAAGAGCTATCAGGTATAACAATAAACCAAAATAAATAATATGAGTAAACAAATGAAAATTAGGGAAATCTATTTTCTATAATTTTATAGTCTATAGACTAAAAGGGGAAATAAAAGAGTACCTGGACCGAGGTACTCTGTGGTCAAGTCCTTACCTAGCACATGGGAAACCTAGTACTATTATACAACAACAAAAGTACCAATACAGCACACTGGCAATATTTAATAGGATATTTGCCCGGTAACACATTGACAAATATTAAAATTTAGACTGGGAATTTTTATCCTAAAACATATACCTTACTGAATACTACCACCTAATATGCTAACATGAGATTTTTATCTTATTAATCAAGGAGAAGAAACCTGCAAGACGTTAAGGCTGTAGACTCATTGAATGATGAGTCTGCAGCAAGGAGATAACAACAGATTTAAAAGCATTTGCTTTGATTTCATAAACCAAAATGAGACTGAAAGAGGCCATTTAAGATTCCATTAAAGGTGTCTTACACCAAAATAAGAATGTTGTTGGAACGAATTCCATTCTAATGGATGGATTCCTAAAAGAAGTTGTGTCTTACTTAGCACTATTAACTTTATATTCCACTTTGCCAAGAGAATCAGTGTTTCTTGAGTACGACTTTGAAATTTGTTTGTGCAATATATTACTAAAATAGTTGATTTTTTTTTCTTTCAAATTTAGAATGAAACATTGCCTAGATCAGTAGAAAAGCAAGGGGTGTGTCATCCCCTTTCCTTGGAGCCTTTTCTGTTCTCATAGCCAGCTCTACTTCTCTTGACTGGGATTCCTTTGTATATTGCAAAGTTGAGCATATGTTCTCAGTGCTTTCTGAGGAATTACGTAAAGGGTTCATACAAGATGGTCAGTTAATACATGTTAGCATTGGCATAGTTCAAAGCTGGAGCAAGTGTTGAGGGAATGCTTGTGTCTTGTAGACTGGAGGCCTTTTCAGTAGCTTAGGCTGTTGTCCCAGATGAACAGCAGCTTAATGCCTTTTGAAAACTATATAAAGCGGCTTTTGAGGCTTTCTGGTTTACATATATGTCATAGGTATTTTTTTTTTTAATTTTGAAATGTTTAAGTTTGATTAAAGTTTACTCCAATGTGTTAATGATGTAATCAAATATTTATTGAAAGGCAAAATAGAATATTTTAATGTTATCCCTGCCATTTTTCAAGAATATTCTTTGCATCTAACTGCCAGTGCCATTGTCAAACTTGTTTTCAAAATTGTTGTACTTTTTTATTAAACCGAGTGCTTAATTTTAAAGTATTATGTTGCCATCATCTAGTGTATAAAATGAAAAATTGCCAATTCATTGTAACTATTATTTTTAAACTAAAGTATAAGAATACCTTTTGATTAAAGAAATTTGTTATTAAAAAAAAAAAATTCCATTAAAGGGTGGGAATGACGATGGCTCAGTGGGTAGTGATTTCTGTGCCAGTGAGGATCTGAGGTTAGATCCCCAGCACCTACATAAAAGCAGGCTGAGCAGCGTGCCCACCTGGAGGACACAAGTGGATAGATGCCCAGAGCTCACTGGCTAGCAAGCCTAGCCAATCATCAAGTATCAGGTTCAGTAAGAACCCTGTCTCAAAAAATAACATGGAGAACAGTTGAGAAAGACATCCCAGTGTTGACCTCCAGCCTTCACACACACACACACACACACACACACACACACACACACACTCTCATCCAAACCTAGGCATGCCAAAACCACACACACAACAACAAATGTATTCAAAACACTGGCATTCATTCTTATAACCTTCACATGTTCGAGTTCAAGGGCAATGCCACCTACACAGTGAGTTGGAGTAAGAGGACAGCCTGAACTGCTTCAGGGGAAATCCATTCAAGACCGTCTGACATTTCTAAATACGAAAATGACTCACTCTGTGATACCTCATACGTGTACTCTTTCAAATTACATTCATAACTAACCTGTTTTGTTGACTTCTTTGTGCCATTAAAAATCTTCCATGCCAACCCATTGCCACCACTGGCAATGTGTCGACCAACATCAAACTCTCTAGTGACGGGATTTCCCATGACAGCACTGGTGACATCAGCTGTTACTTTCGTAACCGTACTCTTCAGTTTATTGAGCATGGACTCCATGGCTGCAGGACTTGGAAGTTCAAGTCACCTAGAAACACAAAAGGGTATGAAAAAACTCAATCGTTTTTACTTGTCCTCGGCACATATCCGTAGTAAGTTCCAAAAATGTGTCTCCTCCAAAAGAGCAACACCACCATATAAAGTTCTAAGTTGACTTTTCTCATCAGAGAATGTAACCACGAGTATAAATTTTAGTCTAGAACACACCCTTCACAATAAAAACAAAATAAAATGCTTAAAGGACCCAGTGTCTTATTCAGCAATAAATCTATGTTATACATACACATATATATATATACACATACATATATATATAGTATATATACATACATATATAGTGTGTATATGTATATGTATGTGTGTATATGCATGTACATATATATATAGTACATATATAAATATAAAACATATCAACCCTAAAATGATTGCAAACACTTTCTAAACGTATTGGTACAGTGGTGTATACCCATAGTCTCAGTTATTCGTGACTGAGTCAGGAGGATCCCTTTAGTCCTCGAGTTCAAACCAACCTGGGCAACAACAGTCTGTGGCTCATACCTATAATACAAGCTCTGAGAACCCTGAGGTAGAAAAGCTGCTACAAGGAGCCGCCAATGTGGCCTCCAGAGTGAGGCCTGACTCAGAAGGGAAGGAAGAAGAGAACTACAAGACCACGAGAACAAAGGGACCAAAAACAAACAAAAATAAAAGCCAGCACAAAAGCAAGGGTAAAGCATGTGACGCAGAAGCCTAACAACACAGGAGTCCACATAAAAGAACAGACATAGGAGAGCAAGCATCAGAATTCCAGCACCCCCTACCAGGAGAGATAGAGAGAGGAGAACACCCAGCCCTGGGCCACCATCACAGCAGGCAGTGAACAAAAGATCCACTCCCTCCAAGAGAGGAAGGCAGGAACCAGCACCTGCGGCTGTCCTTGCTCTTGTACCTTCTCACCCTCATGCCTCCTCCCCTTCCTCTCTCTTGCAAGCCACACTCAAATGGATAAACATGAGGTCATAAACACACTTAACATTTTATGAGGGCTTGATATAATTAGGTGGTTTTTATGATCATCTATTGATAATTGTTTAGTAAACAGAATCATCAGTAACCTTTCTTAACAATTGTTTAACCTTTCTCATTTAATAATGGTATCTGTTGTGCAAAGGAAGTTTTCTTCAAGCTAAAGCATCTGTGACATATAGTCACAGGAAAATTTTTCAGAGACTATATAGGTTGAGACATTTCAAAGTAGAAGTTTCTAAAGTCAGATAAAGAAATCAGAGAGGCGGGGACAATGACACCTTTAATACCAGCACTCAGGAGGCAGACAGGCAGATCTCTGTGAGTTCCTGGTCTACATAAAAAGCTTCAGGACAAACAAGACTACACGGAAATCCTGTCTCTAAAGAGGGGAGAGGGGAGGGGAGAAGGGGAGGGGGAGGGGAGAGAAGAGAAGGCAAAAGGAAAGAAGAAAGAAAACGAAGAGAAAGGAGTTCAGAGAGGACTAGAGGTAGCATTAACCCCCACATTAGATTTTGTTTATTTAAGCGCTGAGAGTGTACATGTCCTCTGCACAGATTTTAAAACCTCTTAAAATTTCATTTCAAATTCAGTTTCCTTTCTAGCCCTTAAATATTCTATACTGTGCATTAATATTACTCAACATCTGACTGTAATGGAAGAAAGAACAAAGAGTCAATTTGCCCTCTTAAACATCTTCCAGCACCCAACAGGCAGCATGGGCCTGTGATTCCAATGAGAAAGACAACAAACAGAGAGATCCCTTGGTAGAACTGTCCCAGCTTTCTACCAAGAGGAAGGTTTCAAACCACAGGGAAAGGAGCAAAATTCCGACCACAACCTAGTTAAGCTGAGGAACTCATGATGGGCTCTCTTTCCTCTTCTATGGTCAGGCATAGAAGTTCCAAAACTGAGAAAGGAATTCCGAGACTGAATGCTGAGCTCCTTACACAGTGTCAACTGCCAGGGTCCTGCAAGGCCTCCCTGGGCAGCTGGGAGAGCAAGAGCTTCAGAGTGCATGGGGAGCAGGCTCACTGACAACCAAGGCAGTTAGCAGAAACTAAACAGCCATGCCTTAGCTGCAGAACAAGCCTATGCTAAAGCCTGCTGTGGTAGAGTACATCTGTAATCCTTAAAAGGCTGAGGCAGGACAATCAAGACTTCAGGGCCAGACTCAATGACCAATCAGACAAAATTATAGGTCTAATATGCCTGACACATAAATAGATCCCTAAATTGAGATATGGAAAAAAATATTTCAAAAAATAATGTGTATTTCTTTTCCAAATCTCACCAAGCTATAATGTTCCAATAAATTCAGTAAGTCACAAAAAATAAACACAAAGGAAAGCAGGCCTAAAACTATCACACTAAGTAACTCAAAATCAGGGTTAATTCTTAAACCCATCCACAGAACAGGTAAATTATAGACAGAACAGAAATAGCACATTTCTCAGGCTTCATATCATAAATAATGGGTGTACAAATATTTGAATGAGCTCTGTAAAGTGGTCAAGAGTCACCAGGGCTGGAGAGCTGGTGCAGACGGTGGCTGCTCTTCCAGAAGACCTGGGTTCAGTTTCCAGCTCCCACTTGATAGCTTACAACCATCCTTAACTAAGTTCCAGGAGAAGATGCAGTGCCCTCTTCTAGCTCTATGGCCTCCAGACATACTTACGGTACATATACATACATACATACATACATGCAGGCAAATCCATACACATAAAATAAATAAATCTTAAAAAAAAAAAAGTAATAGTTTGCTTCAAACTATATAGGTTAGGAGAAAAACCTTCAAAAAAAAAAAAAAAATCAAATGACGTAAAGACATCCAGAAAAAATAAAACTTAAATTGCAATGAAGAGGTAACAATGTCAAACTACTTAAAAAGCAAGATCCAACTATAAACAGCCTATAGAAGAATACACTAAAAACAAAAGGTATGTGAAGTCTAACAAAATGGCATTTACCAGTACATACACAAACTATCTGAAGACCACTGGACTTGCCTGAGTTCTACTTGCTCTGTTAGTTATAACTATGCAAATGTAACCTACTTTCTGCTCCTAAAGATTTGAACTATAAAGTGGAAATGGATCCACTTTCCCTTTTTAATGTAACACTGCATTTTGTAAACCGTCAGGAATGTTGCTATTGGCATTATAAAAACACTTATTTGCTGTGCCAAGTTGCTCTCTGTGAACATCTGCCGATTTTGACAAGGTAAGAGGATGCAAAACCCTGTTTAAAATCAACTCATCGACTCTTCTAACTCTGTCAGACTAGCTCCACACTATACCCTGCACCCCATTATACAGCAGGATGAGGACAACATCAATGGGAATGTTTCTGTTCTTAAGTGATCAGTCCTCTGGCAGACCCAGACTGCCCAAATTCCAGCAGCAAAAAGAAAAAGAAAAAGAAAAGAAAAAAAGAAAAACAAAAGAGCACGTGTTTCTTTTGCAAAGAACCCAATTTTGGTTCCTAGCATTCATAACCATCTATAATTTCAGGGATCTAACACCCTCTTCTCTCCTCCATGGATGCCAGGTACACACATGATACATACACATGTATACAGGCAAAATAAATCTAAAAACAAAACATTAAAAAAGATAAACTCAAAAACTTTCAGGTGGGAATAAAAAAGGGATAGAGTGTTAAAGAAAGGACCATTGTGTGCCATGATATAGAAAGATGATGATGATGTGCACTGAAAATGGTAAAAACATTCATAGTGAACACAAAACCAGTTTCAAAACTGACATTCAAATCTGTTGATACCACACGGAATCAACACTACAGGCAGGTAATATTATTACTGAAAATCCCTATATACCTGATAACTTTATAAGAAAATGAGGGGAGGGGAATAAAGGAAAATAAACTATAAAGGATTTATTCTTCAGACAAGTGATAAACTGTTATATACTTGATTATACAAGCCCCAGAGAGTAATGTTAAAGATGTCTGTCTTTAAGGCCAGTGGCAAAGGGCTAGAGAACAGGAAGGACATAGGAGTAAAAACATTCAGACAAAAGCGAGAGAAGACAAAGTATGGCAAAAGACACCAGAAAAATCCAGACTACCCAGAGCCCTGAGCATGAACAAACCAGGCTAGATGTTACAGAAGGCTTCCTGGCATTAAGTAGATGACTAATCAACCACTGAGCAGAGTGCAAGATGCACTGGGATGGAGCTGGGAGCATGAAAAGACCAAGGAGAACTTCAGCATGTACAGTGTAGAAAGCAAACAAAACAAGGAAAGGAGGCAAAGATGGCCAGCTACACAGAAATGTGTTTTATAATTATGAAATAACTGTTATGCAATTTCATTACACTTCACATTTCAAATTGTTGAATTAAGGAAACAGCAGTGAGGAAGGAGAACATTCAAGAAAAGATAAACAAGTTCTCAGAGTGATGAGAACTTGGAGACTTCATAAAAGGTTGAGACAAAACTAGGAATCCCACTCGTCACCTTCACCTCCAAGTTCAAAATCAAAGTGCAGAAGAAGCCATTTACCAAGCCGGGACATGTGGGTAACAACTCTTTTTACGGAAGGAAGAACTCAATTTTGGATATGTACAATCTGAGTAGTATAAATGACAATGTAAGGAAATATAGAGTTTTTGATATAGAGGACCAAAATTCAGAGAAGGTTCTACACTGAAGGTAATACTTAAAGCACCTTGAGTCAGTACTGCAGACTGTGGACTTGGGAAGGGTCACCCAAGGAAACTCAAGGAAAAGTACATCTAACTGTACCAACGGCCAAGGATGGAGTGCCTGCAACACACACGACACTAAACACAAAAGTAGCACAGTAGGCTGCAACCTAAAACCTTAAATTACATTTGGTTGGTTGCTTTGGA
Organism: Mus pahari; assembly: GCF_900095145.1. Taxonomy (NCBI): domain Eukaryota; kingdom Metazoa; phylum Chordata; class Mammalia; order Rodentia; family Muridae; genus Mus; species Mus pahari. The sequence goes on along the minus strand of NC_034598.1, from coordinate 85,214,321 downwards.
GTTGTGGGCTTGAAATGGGTCTCCCCATGTAGTCCAAGCTGGCCTCAAATTCAGAGACCCACCTAGCTCTGCTTCCAAAGTGCTGGGATTAAAGGTGTCCAGCACTAGCCTGGTAGAAATTTGACATGTATGTAATAGCCTTTGAATTGTTATTTGATTAATGAAGAGAGAAGTGAGCCATTTTTTTCTAAAAGACAAATTTATAAATAACAGAAATATCTGCTCATATAAGCCATTTCTCCTCATATACTCAAGAAGACATCTGAAACTCAACCATCTTTCCCGATTAAAGCTCAGTGAGGATGAAAAAAAGTAGTTCAGTCTCAGAGTGAAAACTGCTTCACTCTACCATCCGGTTCAGCACTCCCCTGGCTCTCAATGGAACCAACAGGTGAATCTGTTGTAACACTAGATTGCATATACACCTGGCAGAAGTGGGTAGCGTGTTACAACATCTGATACTAATAACAGGAACTAAAGGAGCAGATAATTATTTGATCATGAACACTAGGTACAACAAAAAAAATGTAATATGTAAAATTACATTTATGCTAGAATTACTCTTAATTTTCAAATAACTAGTGTTCTTTATCACCCAAGAAAATTAAAATTGCATTTTTGTTAAATGTATTACAATGAAACTGCTACCTCAAATACACTTGATAGCTAAAATACTTATATTTACACAGTATCAGAAGATAAAAAAAAGGGATGGGAGAGGGGGAGGAGCAGGCCAAAGAAGGGCAGGAAGGAGGAAAGAGAAAGAGATAGAGAAAGAAACCCATCATGCCCAGTGACAGAAAGATCAAGAGTTCAGGGTCAGCCTGGTCTCCATAAGGGTTTATCTAAAAACCTAGGGTTACTGCCAAACTTGATGCCCGAATCCCATTCCCAGGACCCACACAGTGGAAGGAGACAACCTACTGTGGCAATTCTCCTCTGACCTTAACATGTACACCACAGTACATATACGCACACAAGTGCACACACCAAATAAATGTACTTTTAGAAAAAGTAATGTAAAAACTGAAAAGAAAAAGAAAAAGAAAAAGAAAAAGAAAAAGAAAAAGAAAAAGAAAAAGAAAAAGAAAAAGGGAAGGGAAGGGAAGGGAAGGGAAGGGAAGGGAANGAAGGGAAGGGAAGGGAAGGGAAGGGAAGGGAAGGGAAGGGGGTGAAAGGAAGGGGGAAATGTAAAAGTAAGAGAAAGGAAGGGAAGAAGAGAGGGAGGGAGTAGGGAGGGAAGAGGGGGAAGGAAGGAAAAGGAAATGTAAGTGTAGCATAGCACAATGTGTGAAAATGAATTCATGAAATGCTGATGAATCGTACAAGACAAAGGTTTCAAGCTGGCAAACACTTAAACGCCCGGGTAATCCGCAGACCTGAATCAGAATCTGGATCGAACTCTGGGAGACTGATGTACAGCAGTGTACAAGAACTGAGTGTCATGGCATATAAAATCCAATACCAACGACACTGCAGCCCAATGCCATTCTAATACTGTACAGTGGCTCCTACTGCTTATCAATGTGACTGGCTCTGGGACCAACGAAGGAACACGCCTCTGGGTGGCTCTGCGAGGTTATTTCTTGGGAGAGTTAACTGAGGGGACGAAGACTGTCCTGTAGAGTTGGCAACACCTCCTAGAGGCATCCCTGATTTACAGAGATCCAAGGGTAAAGCAGTGGGGCTTTTCACCTGCCTGCTTTCATTCCTTGCAGGTGACTGAATCTACCTTGGCGCTGCCCCTGTAGCTGCCATCTGTCTTAGTTCGGGTTTTATTGCTGTGAGGAGACACCATGACCAAGGCAACTCGTATAAAGGCAAACATTTAATTGGGGCTGGCTTACAGTTTCAGAGTCCGGTATCATCATGGCAGGAAGCATGGCAGTGTCCAGGCAGATGGTAATCTAGAAGGAGCTGAGTGTTCTACATCTTGATCCAAAGCAGCCAGAAGGAGGATGGCTCTTCTGGACTAGGCAAAGCTTGTGAGCACTAGGAGCCCTCAAAGCCCACCAGCACAGTGACACACTTTCTCCACCAAGACCACAGCTACTCTAACAAGGACACACCTCCCAACAGTGTCACTCTCTGTGGGCCAAGCATTCAAACACATGAGTCTATGGGGTCAAACCTATTCAAACCACACACCATCCTTGCTGACAGCAGAACCCAGTTTCTTCAGCCTCCCAATGCAGATGGGATGAAGACAAGCAGTCTCCCACACATACTCTGAGCCTTCCACAGCAGACTGGGCCTCCAGAGGCGTGCAGCCTGAGCAGTAAACAGATTAGCCACTCCAGGATGCAGATGGTCTGCACTGGACTGCCTCGCCCCTACTGTGGAAGAGAACCTAATAATCCTCTTCTAATATATACTGATTCTGTTTTAGAACCTTACTAACACACTTGTCTACCTAGCAATTTCTCATCTATAAGAAGGGAGGGAGAGTCACCAGTACTTCCTAGTGACTGTGGTAGGAGTTAAAGATAATGATACATCTAGAATACTTAGTACATTTCTGGCACATTTAGCAGTCGCTCAGTGAGTTCGCTCAGTTAACAAACAGGCACCCGGACAGTATCAGGAAGTGAGGAACATAACTGTGAGAGTTGCAGGGTGTACTGAGAACCCTTAAGAATGAGAATCTATACTGATCAAAGACTACTGAAGTGAACGAATGACAGGCAGGCATTAACCGGGAGCATATGAAAGAACATTTCCGGGCTCTTGTGGACACCCAGGAAGTATGACCAAAAGCCATGTGCCTGGAGGAGGAACAGAAAGACAGACAGTGGACATAGCAACAGGGAAAGAAAAGAATGACAAAGGCACTGAAGAGATGAAGCTAGACAAACAGACGGAGGGGAGAGTTGTGCAGGACCTTACAGAGACATTAAAATTTTTCAGTTAGGCTGGGCTTTGATGGGGAGGCAGAGGCCTTTGTGAGTTCAAGGCCAGCCTGATCTACAAAGAGAGTTCCAGGACAGCCAAGGCTACACAATGAAACCTTGTCTCAAAAAAGCAAAACAAACAAACAAACAAAACCAAACAACAAAAGACTTTCAGTTACTCCAAAAGGAGATGCAATTGTGATCAGATCTATATTATGAAAATGTCCATTCTAACACAGAAACTACAGGAGTTAAGCACTCTAGATGCAAGAGACCAATGTGACTGGAACAAGGAGGTAGTGCTGAAGATGAATAGAACGAAGATTCAATATTTAAAAGGCAAACATCAATAGGACCTCATAAGAGATGTCGAATGAGGCGTAATAGGAACCTAACAAATTTCAACTCCTATAAAATAGGATCAAAACATTGTATGAGGACTTTTTTTTTTTTTGGAGAGGATAAATCACAAATTTCAACTATGTCAACATGATTTAATTCCCAAGTAAAGAATGAATTTGTATAGCAATGTCCTACTGTATGGAATTACAGCACACCTGTATTACATATGTAATCGTCTCTTACAGACAAAATGAATAATCTTCACGTGTGCGTAAGGTATAGCTGAACAGAATAAGGCTCCAAATGTTCAATTAGGTTCCTTTCCTTTGCATAACCACAATCCCCTTCTCCTCCAACCTTTATTAAGGAGGGGAAAAGCCTTCAAAGTCGAAAAGGAATCTTTCAAGCAAACACTAGACATGCTTGGGTTTTATAATGGCTGACTGACTTACAGCATCTTGGTTAAATTGCTTTCTCTGAACAGAGGCGGGCGACTCAGAAAACTTAAATGCGGCGTTTTAAAGTGTCACCACACAATCCCTGGGTTTGATGTGCAAAGAAAAACCTGTAGCTGATAATTTACAACCAAATCACTTTAAGGCGCCGGTCTGGAGTCTCTTCAATCCTGTTAAGAAAGGGAAACACTGGTGTGTCCTTAATTACTGATCACAGGTAAGGCGTCCATGCGAATCCCAAGAAGTTTCTGCAAGCTTTATCTGTCTAAACCTTTCTCTGTAGCTTAAACAAACAGGCGCACTGGAGCCCCCGATGGGGATTTCTTTCTCTCAAACCTTATCTGCCCCACCCACCTCACACACAATAACCGTCCAGTCCAGAAAGACAACTACCGTCAGAGAAGGGCGTCCGAAGCGCAGGGCCATAGCCGGTGACCGCAGCTACCGGAACCGAGTATCAGAAACGAGTGGGGCTGGCTCAGCAGTCCCAGAGCACTGTCCAATTTCCCAAAAGGATACCGAGATCTCCACGGCGGAAACCCGAGCTCCTACGCCGGCTCTGGGGACTCTTCCAGCAGCAGAATGACCCAGGCAGAGAGGCTCCCGTCGCTCGAAGGCCTCGCCCGGAGTCACCGGCCTCTGAGATCCGCTCCCTCCCGCTTCTCGCTACCTGGGCCCGGCTTCCCGGGCCACCCACCGCCGGCCCGTCCGACCCGGCCCGTCACTAGGCAACAGTCGCAGCCGCGAGGCCCGGGGAGACCCGTAGCCCGCAAGCTGGCCGCAGACCCAGGTCGCCCGGTGCCCGCGACAAGTCACTCACCTCGCAGCCGGCTACCTGGAGGGGCGGTGCTGGGGCCCGTCCCCGCGCCGGCTCCCTCAATGCCTCCGGGCTGTGACTGCTCGGGCCGCGCTCCTGGCCGCCACCGAACGCTTACTCCATCTCCTCCGCCACCCCCGAGTCCGCAGAACCCCGAGATCGAGGAGTAAAGGGGGAAGGGAGGGAAGGGACTAGGGAAGAAGAGCACGGTAGGGGGAAGAGCACCGAAAGACCTGCCCGCTCCTGCATGACGTCACTTCCGGGCGGTTCGGAAGGGTGGGGCTTGGCTTCCCTCCGCCCTCCCCGAGGCAGAGTGGGGCGGGGCTCCCGGGGCGGGGGAGGAGCCCGGGCGTCCGAAGACAGCGCAGTCTTCGCGGCCCAGACGAGCTTTCCGGGCCCCAGGCTAGGAAGGCCGAGTTTCTGGAACCATAGAAGGGGATTCTCCAAGATAATGAGGACAGGTAATCAAATGTATATTGGAGATGACTGACAGAAGCAACTTGATGGTTGGACAAATGCAGCTCTGGTTGTGAGGCCCCGCCCCTTTTCTGTTTCCCAGGCCACCTGCCTTTGCTGGTCTAGTGACTGATTACATAGGAGTCGGCCTTCTCTTACTTTCTGCTAAGTGACCTTAGAACCTAGAAAAGTCGTGCTTCTCACACAGGGCCGGGTTGAAGTGCAGACTCTGCTGCAGAAGTAGGATCGGGTATTCTGCGTTTCTAAGACATTTTCAGATAACCCCAGTGCCGCAGTTCCACAATTAGAGCAACAAAGACTATTTATCTTACGTGCTTAATGAAAGAGGTAAATTGTTCCGAAAATATACCTAGGCGAAACTGGGCACAGCCTCTGTCTCCCTGATATCCATTTAAGTAGCCCGTCCATAGTCCTACCACCCTAACCCTGCCTCCCCTGTCTCTGCTCTGTCCCTGGTTCAGGTTAAAATGTCTTAAGATGGGTAATAGGGTAGATTCTATTACAAGAAGAATTGGAGGAGGGGGAAGAAGAGAGGGAGGAAGATTATGGAGTGTGGGGGGGGGGTACATGCTTGTGTGGTGTGTTTACATGTTTGCGTGGGTACAACACACAAGAAAAGCTCGAGGTTAGAGGTTAGTTAGCCTTAGGTGTTGTTCCTCCGGAGCTGTCCTTGTTTTTGAGACAAGGTCTCTAAATAGAACCTGGTGCTTTGCCTTTCTCTATCTCTTCAGCTGTGAAATTAGGAGCACCTACCACCAAGCCTGGCTTTTTAATGTGTGTTCAGGAACTTAGTCTGCATGCTTAGAAGATAAGCATTTCACTATCTGAAACTTCTCTTTCCAACCCCAGAAGGGTGGACTTTCATTTCTGTCCTTTTGCCAAGAGCATCTCCTAACTTATGTGTTGGTAATGCTACTTCTAGTTTGTCGAGGTCAAGAAAAGAAAGGCTTAGATTCTTGTATTCTGCACACAAAACATCTAGAAGTCATGTTCTCTATCTTTCAACTTTTTCTTTCTTACATGCTTTAATTTCATATTTTACTGGGGTAGGGGGAACTAGTTTATCTCTACTAAACTTGAGTCTCTTTTTTGGAGTGATAAAATGGTCTGGGATTAGATGATAGCAGTGACTTACAATGTTGCCAATGCACCAAGAAACACTGAATTAAACATTTTGACAGAATCCTAGTGAGCAAGCCAAATCCTTTGAAGACCATGTGAGGATAGCTATAACAGGATATTTGATCACACTGTGAACCCCTGAGATTGTGTTACTTGCGGGGGAAAAAAAAATAAAACTGTTTCTAGTTGTAGTATGGCTCATCCCTAGCACATACCTTTAATCCAAGAGCTTTCTGTTTATTGTAAACAGGATTACATTAAGTCAACCATAGGTCAAGAGGCAGAGCAAGCATTTAAGTGATACAGCCAGGAGGTGTAAGTGAACTTTCCTCTTCATATATACGACACAGATACTTTTGCTTTCTCTGGTGAAGAAGGGCTGTGAATGCAAAGCATTTAAGTATCTCTGCTCTAAATATTGGTCTTCCTTGGGGGTCTCTTCTAGTTCTTTTTCCTTCTCTGCATACCTTCTTTGGGCACCCTGTATGTTCTTGATTCTGTGATGGTTTGATGAAAGAAATGCAGTAAAGGTTGTAACCATTAATGAAATATAGCCGCATCCCACCTGACTGCCTGTGATGGTTAAAATGAAAATGGTCCCCATAGGTTCATAGGTAGTGGCACTATTAGGAGACATGTCCTTGGTGGAGTAGGTGTGGCCTTGTTGGAGGAAGTGTGTCTCGTGGGGGTAGGGGGGCTTTAAGGCAGTCTATAACAATATATATAGCTAGTAAACTTTCTTAAATTGTCATCAAAAGAAGACAGATTATACTTCCAAATAAAGGGTCAGTGTATATGATAATTCTAAGGTTAACACATTCTAATACAGTTGGCATAATAGAGTACATTTCTGCTCTGAGTCTCTAGATAACCTTGGCTATGTTGGATCTTAAAATGAAAAAGTGTATCAGTTCCTCAGAAAACATAAAGTTTCTTTTGGTATAAATATTTAAAAGTGCTCTCCATAATAGTGTAAGAGTAAATACATGAAAAATGTATATGTGATATATCCTCCATGGTAGCTTTAGAGCACTGGTTCTCAGCCTTCCAAATGCTGGGACCCATAATTATTTTGTTGTTACTTCATAACTATAATTTTGCTACTGTTATGAACTAGAATGTAAATATCTGTGTGAATGACAGGTTTACATTGCTGCTTTATGTGTTTTTAGTTTGGCCCCAAACGGAAATATATTTTCTATAATATATTTTCTATAATGTAAAAACATGGCTTGGGGCATTTTCTTTATTTGCACCTCTCGATCAATTTAAATTAATTATCTCATTCTTAATTATTGTTTAGAAATGGAATAATTATATTATATTGGTTGAACATGTGTTTTCATTTGTTACTCTCCACAGTGGAATTTTCTTCTTTCTTAGCTGGGAAGGACATCTGGAAACAACAAAGAGTCACGTCGCCTTCAGTGGATCCACTTTCCCACCTTTGATAATACTTTAGAGCCTCCAGTTAAAGTGCAAACTTCCCAGCTAAGTGAAGATGAAGACCTTGTCATTTCTATCATTTGTGTAAAAAGAGAGGTTATTCAAACCCAAGTGAGTAGTCAAAATTATACACTGCCAAATAATTTATAACTAAAAGATCTCCCATTTATTTGTTCTTGGTACCTTAAGATATGAGAACACATCTATAGTATAAGCCAATGGTCCCATCTCTAGTTTATGAATTGACTGAATTTTTGGATAGGTGCATGCCTTTAATCCTAGCCTTTAATCCTCCTTCAATTCTAAGGATGAAAAGGCAGGCAGGTTTCTGTGAGTTTTAGGCCAGCCTGATCTATACAGCAAGGCTTTTTCAACAAAGGGAAGAGGAGGAAGAAGAAGAACAGCAACAAGAAGAACACGAAGGAAGTGGAGGAGGAAGAGGAAGGATAGATGGAAAGAAAGCAAAAAGGGGGCATTTGGAATTTTCATTTCTCTAACAGAGCCAATTCTGGTAACAAAGGATGAGACCATTAGAAATCAATGTTCCATTATGCGCCCCCATTCTCTCCCATGCTATCCGAATTCATCATTTTCACTTTATGATGCTAAAATGATTTGAACATCACAGTTTTTACCAGGTTATTTATTCCCTCTCTACAAAATCTCTTGTGCACAGTGTAAGAACATCACCTGTCAATTAGTGCTGAATGGCCTATAGCAAGACAAGAGAGAATAGAACATGAGACATCTGAAAGAGGTGGGGAGGGAGGGAGGGAGGGAGGGAGGGAGAGAGAGAGAGAGAGAGAGAGAGAGAGAGAGAGAGAGAGAGAGGGGTTCCACCACCAGGAAATGGAGGAAGTCAGAGGTATGAAACTACGGAGAGGTAACCAGCCACATGGCAGACATAGAATAGAATAAATGGATTAATTGAGATATGAGCTAGTTGAGGAACAACTCTAGCTTAAGGCCTAGGTATTAACCATAAATAAACGAGCCATCCTGTTATTATTCAGGAACTGGGACAAACATAGAAAAGACCAAATGGTTATAGTCCACAGTCTAGTAAATGAGATAAACATGAAAGAAAAAACAAAAACAAAAACCAATGCAGTCTGATGAAGCTGCCATAAAAATTAGCCTGTGAGCTAGGCGTGGTGGCGCACGCCTTTAATCCCAGCACTCGGGAGGCAGAGGCAGGCGGATTTCTGAGTTCAAGGCCAGCCTGGTCTACAAAGTGAGTTCCAGGACAGCCAGGGCTATACAGAGAAACCCTGTCTCGAAAAACAAAACAAAAAACAAAACAAAACAAAAAATCAGCCTGTGGACAAGAGTCCCAGGGAGCCCTGTAACTGAACACTTTCCATCAAGCACCCGATTCCAAGATGCTTGTCCTTTCTAGTAAATGGAGATATGGGAACTTTGGTTTTGGTTGGTATTCCAGCAGAGTGTAAATACAATGCTCTCCCCTTGTGAACCAAATGAGGAATTAAGCCTCCAAAGCTAGGGAGGCCATAAGCTTCGTATCCAAGAAGGGGGTGGTGGCTGAGGACTGGTGCAGCCATGCTCGCACACAGCAGATTTCTCTATTACAGAACAGGACAAGAACACCCCAAACAAAGGGCCGAGTCTTCCCTGCCTCTGGGTCAGGGATAGCATGGGATACTAAAAAGAAAGAGTTTCCGGTGCCTCTGAAGTCTGGTCTCATTAAGCATCTGGTTGGAAAGGGAAGGTTGTCTGGAAGAGAAGGCAAACTGCCCTTACTATCTGCCTTAGTTAGGGTTTCTATTGCTGGGAAGAGACACCATGATTATGGCAACCCTTATAAAGGATAACATTTAATTGGGGCTGGCTTACAGTTCAGAGGCTTTGTCCACTGTCACCATGGCAGGAAGCTTGGAAACATACAGGCCAGCACAGTGCTGGAGACTGAGCTGAGACTTCTACATCTTAGTCTGAAGGCAACAGAGGGAGACTATCCTACTGGGCGTGACTTGAGCATATATAAGACCTCAAAGCCCACCTCCACAGTGACAGGCCTCCTCCATCGAGGTCACTGCTCTTAATAGTACCACTCCCTATGAGCCTACGGGGGCCAATTCAAACTACCACACCATCCTAGCCTCATCTATTGGTCCTAAGACCTAGAGATGGTAAGTCCCAAAGATCACACAAGACACACCGTTCTCATCTGGAAGGAGAGGAGGGAAGGAGAAGGGACAGGTACTCAAAGAAACAGACTCATCTAGAGTTGGGGATATAGTCTAGAGGTAAGAGTGCATGCAGAGCAGGAATGAGGTCCCTGGGCATGGTCTCCAGTACAGGATTATATAAATAGATATTAATATATAAAATATAAATATATAATATAATATATTTAATTATACTTTACTATATAATTAAAATAAACATAATATAAAATATTACATATTAAATATATGTATATACTGTATTTATATATAGTATATAATATATTATATATTTGATTATATATAATTAAATATATTCAATGTGATATGTTTATATTATATTAATATATAATATATTATATTTAATATCTATTTTAGAGAAACTGTTTGAGGAAATACTCTAGTCAGAGTACAAATAAATACCTAGAAGACTGAGATGGGAAAGGATAAGAAAAGGCAGAAAAACCAGTAGGCAATGTACTTTGTTCCTTGCTCTACTGTTTGTTCTCCCTTCTTGTCCTCTGTGCATGTGCACATACCTCCCAAGTAAATATGGTTAAGACTGGGAATGTACAAAAGTTAAAGAATAATACAGATATCATATAATGACTATATGCTACCAAGTTTTAAATGGAAGCTACCCATGATGGTTTGTATATGCTTGGTCCAGGGAGTGGCATTATTAGAAGGTGAGGCCCTGGGCTGGTGAGATGGCTCAGCAGGTAAGAGCACTGAATGCTCTTTCGAAGGTCCTGAGTTCAACTCCGAACAACCACATGGTGGCTCACAACCATCCATAATGAGATCTGACACCCTCTTCTGGTGCATCTGAAGTCAGCTACAGTGTACTTATGTATAATAATAAATAAATCTTTGGGCCAGAGCAATCAGGGACTGAGAGAACAGGGCCAACAGGAACAAGAAGAGATCCTAAAATTTCAATTCCCAACAACCACATGAAAGCTCACAACCATCTGTACAGCTACAGTGTACTCACATACATCAAATAAAAAAATAAATAAATCTTTAAGAAGGTGAGGCCTTGTTGGAGTAGGTGTGTCACTGTGGGCATGTGCTTTAAGCCCTCATCCTAGCTGCCTGGAAGCCAGTATTCTGCTAGCAGCCTTCAGATGAAGATGTAGAACTCTCAGCTCCACCTGCACCATGCCTGTCTGGTTACTACCATGCTCCAACCTTGATGATAATGGACTGAATCTCTGAACCTGTAAGCCAGCCCCAACTAAATGTTGTCCTTATAAGAGTTGCCTTGGTCATGGTGTCTATTCATGGCAGTAAAACCCTAACTAAGACACTACTCTTAAGGAAAGTGATAAATACCAACCTGTCTCAACCAGAGGAGGCTATCTCCGGGCTGGAAGGGCAACAAATGTAGAGAAGGGAATTAAAGACTTCTGACAGAGTCTTTGAGTTACAGAAAACCGGGGCATGGCTGGATCCTGAGATCTCATGTTATTACAGTAGGCAAAGAGAAAACATTATGTATTAGTCTAAGCAGTAGGTCTGGGTTGAGGGAAAGTTTGGTACAGGTTGAGCATCTGAGACGTAAAGATCTGAAATGTTCTAAAACTTAAAATTTAGAGAGCGTCATGATGCTCGAAATCTGTGTCAATATCCCCAAATTTGAAAAACTTCAAAAATCTAAAACACCTCCGGTTCCAAGCGTGACAAATAAAGGGGAGTGCATGTCTCCTCTTCTCAGAATTACATCCATGTCCCGGGAAGAAATGGAGAGTCACCAGTGGGATAGAAGAGGAAACATTAAACACAAGAAATAAATAATAAAACACAGCGGGCACGCAGATGTACAATGGTTATTTGGTGGGGGAAAAAAAGCCATTTTCTTTCATTCACTCCATTATTAGTAAAATGTCCCAGAGCAGTGGCTCTCACCCTCCCTAATGCTGCTGCAACCCTTTTATACAGTTCCTCAGCTTGTGGGGACCCCCCAACCGTAAAATTATTTTCATTGCTACTTCATAACTATAATTTTGCTACTGTTATAAATTATAATGTAAATATATGTATTTTCCATAACCCCTGTGAAAGGGCCATTGGACAACTCCAGGTAGTGGCCCACAGGTTGAAAACCACTGACTACAGCTATACCTAAATTGCTATTGCATCCCTGGAGAAGAAGTATGGCAGCTCCTGAATTTTATGACTATTACATCAAAACCCGACATTTATAAGTTGCAAAGATAGGCCAAAAGCTTTGAAATAGCAGTTTTATAATCTTTCACCAGATTTTTCCTTTAAAAACCACTGTTGCTAATATTAATCTTTCCTTTTATAGTGAGGTACCGGAACAGTGGTCCTGAAAACTCTTGCCAATGCAGTCTTGCAAACCAAATCACTATTAAAAGCCCAGGCTGAACAACTGCTCCAGCTTCTGCTAGAGCGAGCACCACTGTGAGCTTTTCAGTGTATCTCAGTGTTTTATCTGGGCACATTGACTTCTAAACTTTATATGTTAAGCAAAAACTTACTAAGTACTTATAATGTGCGAAGCTTTAAGTAACAATGTCTCCTCATGCCCAGTCAAAAGATGGAAACACACTGAAAGCAACCTTGGTGTTTATAGTGATTAACATAGTCAATCGATTTCTTATGCATGGGTAGGCATTTTTCTATGGACTTAGAACATAATGTATCTGTGAATAAACTGTAAACATCCAAGCCCTCGGGGAATTTATGCCTAAAAGGAGGAAGGCAAATGATAAAAAGACACATGGAGACCAACGGCAGGATGAAAAGTAATAAATGCCATAGAAAAGGGGAAAAGAACAGCTTTTACAAGGATTTCAGGGTCATGGGGCAGGGGTACCCCGGAGCTTATAGTTGACTGGTAGTGGCCAAAGTTGAGCTCAAGAAGAAACAAAGTCTGAGCTACTACTGGAAGGGAAGAGCGTCTACCAAGCTGCTGGGGGGGCAGGGAGAGTGGGTTAGAGTGGAGAGAATTGTTTCCAGAACAGAGATCCCACGTGTGAATGGGTATTAAAAACAGTAAGTAGCAAGGAACTGGTATAAGTGAGATCAGAAGGGGGCCAGTGGGCACCCAAGCCCCAGTGAGGCCCCCACATGCGGAGCACGGGAGAGTCTGAGAGACACGGTGCCTGATCTGGCTGTTGTTTATAAAGACAGCTCTGCCTTTATGTAAAGGGTAGCCAATAAAGGAGCCGGATAACGGTGATCATTTGTTCTTTTCTTCTACTGTCCCTCCGTATCGTGAGTGGCAATATTGTAAAGAGACATATTGGCTCACATTTTGTACTACGCCACAGTGAGAGAAAGGGAACTTGACATGAGCTGGAGGAAGTTGGGGCATTGGATCCAGGAAGCAGGGTTCCTAAAGATAAACAAGGGGGTGTTTCAGGAGGCTGAATTGGGAGTCTTTTTTTTTTTTTTTTTTTGAGACAGGGTTTCTCTATATAGCCCTGGCTGTCCTGAACTCACTGTAGACCAGGCTGGCCTCGAACTCAGAAATCCGCCTGCCTCTGCCTCCTGAGTGCTGGGATTAAAGGCGCGCGTGCCACCACGCCCGGCTGAATTGGGAATCTTTATACACAGAGAGTGCGAGCGCACCTCTGTTACAGGATATTTTATTCATGTTGTCTTCTCTCCAGAACCATTTTTCTTCCAAGCACACCCAAGACCCACTTCTTTACAGTTGTTTGCACCTCTGCTCCAATGTTACCTTTCAGAAAGATGGAAGCTTCCCTTAGTGGCCAAAAATAGCTGCTTTCTTTACTCTAACTGCTTGTCTTAGTTAGGGTTTCATTGTTGTGAAGAGACAACGTGACCAAGGCAACTCTTATAAAGGAAAGCATTTCACTGCAGCTGGCTTACAGTTCCAGCATCAAGGTGGGAAGCATACAGACAGACGGACGTGGTGCTGGAGGAGCTGAGAGTCCTACATCTTGATCTACAGGCAGCAGAGGAGACTGTAATTCCACAATGGGAGGAGCTTCAGCATAGGAAACCTTAAAGCCCACTCCTACAATGCCGAACTTCCCCCAACAAAGCCACACCTCCTAATAGTGCCACTCCCTATGGGCCAAGCATTCAAACACAAGAGTCTGTGGGGACCATTCCTATTCAAAACACCCTACCTCTGTCCTGCTTTATGTTTTTCTTTGGCACATAAATCAGCACCTAAAGTTAAGTGTGTTCTGGGTGTGTTTTTCATCGTCTTTCTGTCCTCTGTGGCTGTAATTTCACTAACCTGCTTATTCATAACCCAGAGAGCACCTAGTCAGTGCTCTTCACTGCTGAGCCATCTCTCCAGCCCCAAATACCTTTCTTATAGTCCCTTCTTAGCCTTTCAGATGTCCACTTTAATTCAGTTATGAAAACCGAGTGATTGTTTTGTGCTAGGTGCTCTCTGGGCTATGAATAAGCAGGTTAGTGAAATTACAGCCACAGAGGACAGAAAGACGATGAAAAACACACCCAGAACACACATAATTTTAGGTGCTGGTTTATGTGCCAAAGGAAGGCACTGCCTATATACAGACTAAGGAGTTGCCTCTGTAAGCCTGTGAGCAGAGGAGCTATAGACCCAGGCTAATGCTGCTATCCAGAATTTCTTTTGGTACAACTGAAATTGAAACGGGAGTATTGACCCAATTTAATAAAATGTTTCAATGTATTTTAGAGCCACCATTTACAACAAACCATGTGATGATGATGTAATGCTCTCCAGGCATATAGCATTATCAAAATATGAATAAACTCTGATTTTTCCAAACAAGCATTTCTTTGCTACTTCCTTAACCTCAGTTCAAATAGAATACATGGACAAAGGCAGCAAGTCGAGTTTCGGAATAATAAACATATTTCCTACTCGTCATATTTCCAGGTCTTCCACCACCCACACCTCCCATCGGTAATCTCCCTCTACCATTTGGTCAAAAATAAATGTATTTTTCCTATGTTGAATTCATGACAAGAAAAAAATTATATTGAGTATTTGAGAATCTGTGTTTTGATGTCGACACAGGTTGCCTCATCGGATCTGGTTGGTATGAAAATTAAGAAGCTTAATGTGTGAAGAAGACCCAGATGTCAGGCATCGGTTCCTGCTTTCTCCTTTATTATTGTTACTAGGAGTGGGAATGGGAGTTCTCATGTGGCTCGGGAATGCTGAGCTTGCTCTGCAACGGGGCAGTTCGGCTATGTTGCCTTGTTGGTGGACGTGTGTCACTGTGGGGGTGGGCTTTCAGAGCTTCCTCCAGGAGGAGGACAGTCTTCTCCTGTTATGAAGACGTAGAACGCTCAGCTCCTCCAGTACTGTGCCTGCCTGGGTGCTGCCATGCTTCCCGCCATGATGATAATGGACTGAACCTCTGAAAGGGTAAACCAGCCCCAATTAAATGTTGCCCTTCTAAGCGTGGCCTTGGTTATGCTGTGTCTCTCTTTACAGCAATGGAAACTTTAACAGAAGGCAGAAGTTGGTACCAGGAGTGGTTCTGGAGAAACAGAAGTGAAAGGATGAATCTTTTACATATCTGGAATGGGCTTCATAATTTGTCATCACCTTCCAATTCACCAGTACCTTCAACTACTGAAACACACTATCCAGACACACTCTCCTGGGAGCTCGGAGAATATTGAAGGCCCATGGTGGAAACTATATTCCAAACTCGAAGAAGTCAATGCCTTTGGTTATCTTGACCCATCAATTGTGACTGGCAATGGATTAGGTGACCTGGTATATGAAACTTTCTACAGTTGGGTGGGAAATAAGGAAAATAATTTTGCTGTCTTATTGCTCTTTAGCATCTCTGGGCAAATTGATAAAGGAAAGGAATGAGCTTCATGACAAAATTGAAAGGCTCCAGATGCAAATAAACAATCTAAAGGTTTCTAAGTAAGTGTACCCTTGAAGAGAATCTTCTCTCCAGCAGCCATAGAGCTCAAGTTACAGGAAAACAAACCAAAGCCCCCATTATTAGGTTGGCTGAGTTACAGCAAACACTCAAGTCTCAGCCTCAAAGGATGTCAGCAGTTAAAGTAAGGACTTTAATTGGCAAAGAATGGGATCCTGTAACTTGGGATGGGGATGTGTGGGAGGAGCCTATTGAAGCTGAGAACTTTGAATCCTCAGATTCTCAAGGATTCACCTCACCTGAGGAAGTAGTAACCCCAGCCCCACCCCTTGAAATATTGCCTTTTCACCGGAGGAAATTAATCCTTCATTGTCTGATAAACAAGCACTGATTTTTCTCTGAAGAAAATACCAGGCAAGACAATATTGACGTTCCTCAAGGCTCACCAATAGTTGCCTCTAGACCTATCACCAGACTCAAAGCAAAGCAGGCCCCTAGAGGGGAGGTAGAAAGTGTAGTCCATGAGGAAATGCACTACACTACTAAGGAGCTTAATGAGTTTGCTAATTCNTTCAAGCAGAAATCTGGGGAATATGTGTGGGAATG
Organism: Mus pahari; assembly: GCF_900095145.1. Lineage (NCBI taxonomy): Eukaryota > Metazoa > Chordata > Mammalia > Rodentia > Muridae > Mus > Mus pahari. Next base: position 85,198,130 of record NC_034598.1, on the reverse strand, counting down.
GATTTTAAGGGTGTGGGATAATGGTGGAACATAAAACTAGAGCAGGCTGAGTTTATTGACTTGGGCCCTCTGAGTGGAGAGTCTAAGTTTAATATGGAAGCTCACACAGTTTAAAAAAAAAGGTGTCAGAAGTTTGTTTGAATAGTTGGCTAAAGCATTTATCAAAAGATGGCCTACTGAGAAGGAGTTGGAGATGCCTGCTATTCCCTGACTTAGTGCTGATGAAGGAATTTTAAGGCTCAGGGAAACTGCAATGCTAGAGTGGATACATTGTGTAAAACCTAATCCTCCACAATGGGAAGGCTCAAAAGATATGCCCTTCACTGATCCTATAAGAAGCAAACTGGTGAGAGGAGCACCAGCACATNTGAAGAGTTTTGTTCTTGCTCTTTTCCTTATGCCAGACCTTAGGGTTGGAGATGCTGTTGTTCAGTTGGATTAAATGCAATGGGTTTAATTGGGCCTCAAGGTAGCAAGGTAGTCGAGGTTATTATAATGGGCAGTATAGACAAAACTATGTTCATAATGACCTGACTCATAATGGTTACCACAGGTGAGGTGAATTTTATAATGGCATGGCTGGTATGGTCCTTTGGTACTGATTAATCAGTCATGGTGTTTCCAAGCACCAAATTGATAGGAAACCTACTGCATATCTGTTTGATCCGTATAAGCAGAAAAACTCTCAAACAAATTAAAGAAAGGCTACATTAGATCGTGGTAAAAGGCAATCTCGGCCAGTGAATCAATTTCCAGACTTGAGCCAGTGTGCAAACCCAGAACCCCTTGAAAAAAAGGGTGGCCAGTTTCCCCTGAGGAAGGATCTTGATAGGACAACTAAAGGTTTAGCTCTTAGTTGTCTCCAGTTTTTCCTCAGAGGGACCTACGGCCTTTTACAAAGCTAACCATACACTGGGGGAAAAGAAATAACGACTTCCCGGGGTCTACTGGATACTGGTTCTGAACTGACACTGATTCCAGGAGATCCCAAGAAACATGGTGGCCTTCCAGTTAAAGTAGGGACTTATGGTGGCCAGGTGATTAATGGAGTTTTGGCTGATGTCCGACTCATAGTACATCCAGTTGGTCCTCAAACTCATCCCGTGGTCATTTCCCCGGTTCCAGAATGTACAATTAAGATAGATACACTTAGAAGTTGGCAAGATTCTCACATTGGTTTCCTGACCTGTGGAATGAGGGCTATTAGGGTTGGAAAGGCTAAATGGAAGCCTTTAGAGTTGCCTCTGCCAAAGAAAAGAGTGAACCAAAAGCAGTATTGTATTCTTGGAGGAACTGCAGAAATTATTAGTGCCACCATCAAGGGCTTGAAAGATTTAGGGATGGTGGTTCCCACTACATCTCCTTTTAACTCTCCTATCCGGCCAGTGCAGAAGACAGATGGATCATGGAGAATGTTAAGTTGCCTATCAAAAACTAAGGTAGTAACTCCAATTGTAACTGCCGTACCAGATGTAGTTTCCTTACTTGAGCAAATTAGTACGTCTCCTGGTCTACAGAGCAGGTTTAAGGCCAGCATTGAGAACCCATTACCAATGGTTATTTAAAAAATATAACGAGTTATCTGGCAATATTTTCCTTAGGTAGTTTAATTATTTCGATTTCATCTCTTATTCAGTAACATTGTGAACTTGTTTCAATTACACAATTGATTTTTTTTTAAATGCCAGGCAGTGGTGGTGCACGCCTTTAATCCCAGCACTTGGGAGACAGAGGCAGGTGGATTTCTGAGTTCGAGGCCAGCCTGGTCTACAGAGTGAGTTCCAGGACAGCCAGGGCTACACAGAGAAACCCCATCTTGAAAAACCAAAAAAAGAAAAAAGAAAAAGAAAAAAATTATCTCTATGCTTTATGCTGTATCTCTTTTCCATACATTTGGCTACTTTAAATACATGAGCATTGATTGAAAACACTCCTGATGGTGGTAGACCAGCCTGACTCCAACTTACGAGCAGAAGCTATCTTATTATAATATCGAAATAAATTCACTCATATTTTCTGTAAAAATTAAATTTTACCAGGTCTTGATCCATTTTCTAGGATTTTACATGTTCCACACCTTATACCCAGCCTCCACTCTGATAAGATGTTCTGCCAAATAATTTTGAAATGTTTTTGCCAAGTTCCTATAGAATCAAAAACCTTTGGAACATCCCCCACCCCCACCACCACAGTCTTACAGTTTGAGGGCAGGGGCTAATATAAACCCCACCTTCTCCTATGTCTGATGCTAGTATCTCAGACTCACGTTAGGGAGATAGCCCTGTCAGACAGAAACTAAGGCTTTCATAAATTGACCAAAGAATTTGGGTAATGGTCTTTACTCTCTTCAGTGTATTAGCAATGGCTAGGACTCATCTGCTCCTTCAATTGTTTGAAAAATAGGTGCTGCCCAGAGATAAAGCGAAGGCTTTTTAGTTGTTGACTTTTTTCAATTTGCTTCCCCAATTCTACTTTGATTTTGAGAGGAGGGTGCTTTGTTTTGTTTTTGTTTTTGCTTTCTCTTGTAAGGTTTCACACTTGCCAACCCTTGACAGACAAGGAGTTTTGAGAAACAGAAGGGAAAGATGGTTCTTTATCTTCACCAGCTGGCGCTTTAAAATTAAAATTAAATTAATATTAACCCCAGTATCTCTCTGATACAAAAAAAAAAAAAAGGAAACTAATTAAGAATTTCAAAAATACCACCCAGAAACTTTAAACACTCCTGAAGCAAAACACTATAAATTTGTAAACACAAACTGTTGCCTGGTAGGGGTGGTGATTCGGAGAGGGAGGATAGTCTTCAAACATGTTTGTAGAATCTTGTTTTAAAATATGGTGGGGTTTTTTTTTTTTTGGTTTTTCGAGACACGGTTTCTCTGTGTAGCTTTGGCTGTCCTGGAACTCACTTTGTAGACCAGGCTGGCCTCGAACTCAGAAATCCGCCTACCTCTGCCTCCCGAGTGCTAGGAATAAAGGCGTGCGCCACCACGCCCGGCTAAAATATGTTATCTTTAAGAAAGAATACAAGGTCTGGAGAGATGGATCAACAGTTAAGAGCACTGACTGCTCTCCCAGAGATCCTGAGTTCAAATTTCAGCAACCACATAGTGGTCTTCAACCATCTGTAATGGGGATCCAATGCCCTCTTCTGGTATGTATCGAGACAGCTACATATGTATATATATCAACACAATCCTTTCAAATATACATATATGTGTATATGTACATACATATATACACATATACATAAATCAATAATTCTTTAAAAATTTAAAATGAGTACAAGTTAGTTCTGCCTCTGCTGAGTCACTTATTTTGTTAGCACTGCACACTAAATACTTATTGGGGGTATAGTACATTTCCTTAAGTCCTTTTTCCCATTTCTTGCCTGAGCTGTCTGGACAAAATGGACATTTTCCTTGGGGTAATATTATTTCAAGCTATTCTCTTGAGGTAGAACTTAATGGATGGCTGTGAATCATTGATGTAAACATAGGGGATCAGAGGGCTGGAGAGATGGCTCAGCAGTTTGGAGCACTTGTTGCTCTTCCTGAGGATCTAAGTTCAATTCCCAGCACCCACATGACAGTTTACAGCCATCTGTAACTCCATCTGTGACACCAGTTGCTGGGGCTCTGATGCCCTCTTGTGGCTTCTTTGGATGACACCAGACACACGTTCATGCATGTATATGCTACACATGCATACATGTAAGCATCACACGCATGTAAAATAAATAAATCTTTTAAAAATTATTTGGGTAGAAGATTTTTTAAAAAAATAAATAAATAATTTAAGATCATAAGTATCTAAAAACCACGATTTGGTTTACTCCCTCTAGCCCTCTTCTGGCACTGGGAGTGGAGTTTTTTTGTGTTTTTCCTTCTTTCTTTTGCATCGTCTCAACCCCTCCCCCATCCCTTCACTCTTGCTTACTTTCACTGTTTCCTTGCCCTCTGTCACACTGGTTAGTTCACTCTCTGGCACCATTCTCTTAAAGTGGCATGGGTTACAGATTCAATTTCCGCTGAAAATTACACAGAAAAAGAAAGCATTTTGTCATCGCGGTTTTTTGTCCCTTAGTCAAGTGGAGTTTAAAATGTAAGTGCTTAAAAAACTCACTGAGTTGGTATCAGTTTCAACTTTTTATATGAAAGCTATTTCATTTGTCTTGGGTTTGAGTGTTTAGATTCAAGTTCCTAATTAAAAGTATACAGACCTGTATGAAAATACCACAATGAAATCCATTACTTTGTATGCTAACTTTAAGGTCAACAAGGAAATGAGAGATAGGTAAGGGTGCTTGCTACACAGACCTGAATCCTCAGCTTCTATTTAAAAAGCCAAGTATGGGCCTAGAGAGATGGCTCAGTGGTTTAGTGCACTGGTTGTTCTTCCAGAGGTTCTGAGTTCAACTCCCAGCATCCACAGGTTGACTCACAACTGTGTTTAACTCTAGCTGAAAGGAATCCAGTGCTCTCTTCTGACCTCTGAAGGCACTGTGTGCACATATGCTACACAGAGATACATAAATACACATAAAATACATTAAAAATAATTTGGGCTGGAGAGATGACTCAGTGGTTAAGAGCGCTGACTGATCTTCCAGAGGTTCTGAGTTCAATTCTCAGCAACCACATGGTGGCTCACAACCGTCTGTAATGGGATCTGATGCCCTCTTCTGGTATATCTGAAGACAGCTACAGTGTACTCATATAAAATATATATAAAAGCCAAGTATGGCTGCACATACCTGAAATCCCAGGACTATTGGGTATTGAGGTTTGGTCTTTTCTTTGTATTGCAATGCTAAGTGCAGGCCCCCAAGACCTGGTTGCCCCAGAGACAACAGAGTCCTCACATAGACCCAAGTGAAGCTACGTGACCTTGCCCCCACCCCCAAGTTATTTGGTGAATAAAGATGCTGACAGCTAATAGCTGGGCAGAAGAGACATAGATGGGTTTTAGGGTTCCTGAGCCTGGGGGAGGTCAGAGGAGAAGCATAGGTGAGAGAAGAAAGTAAAGAGGAAGAGAAAGTTGCCATGGGTTATGAGTCAAGAGAACGTGTTCCAAAGGGCTGGCCAGTTGGAGTTAAGAGCAGCTCAAATGAACCATAGTAAGTAATAGCTCGGGGTTATCAATAGGAAATAGATTTTAATAGCATAGAGGGTAGATTAGCCTAGCTATTGTGATGATTGGGGCTTATTGTAAATAATAAAAGTTGTGTGTCTTTTATCCAGGACGGGAATGATCAAGGCAGAGTAAAAACCCAGGATTGGGATTTAAAATTTCTTTAACAATTGGGGGCAGAGACAGGAGGATCATTGGAGCTTGCTAGCTGGCAGCCTAGCTCCAGGTTCAGTGAGAGACCCTGCCTCAAGGAATGCACATGAAAAGATTTCAGATATCCAAAGTCCGCTGTACCGTATAGATGTCATAGCCAAGGACTCTTTTGTTTTGGAATAGTTTAGACTAACAATGGACACAGATGTGAACTCTCTATTTCCCTGTGCCATCCACCTCTCTCTGATGTCTGTGATCTGTGTTTATCCCATCTGTGTGCTGTATATGTCTGTTGTCTATCTGTGGTGTGTGTGTGTGTGTGTGTGTGTGTGTGTGTGTGTGTGTGTATGTGTGTGTGTGTGTGTGTGTGTGTGTGTGTGTGTGTGTGTGTGTATAGGTGTTTGGGAGGGTATGGGTCTGTAAAGTCTGCCTGCCTTGCTGTCTGTCCCTAACAAAGAATTTTGCTTTATATTTATTGAACAGTATAGTACACACATTATGAGAAAAGAAAAGAATGGGGAATTTTTTGCAGAAAATTTTTAACAGAATTTTTACAAGGAATTGACTCCTACTGGCCCAGAGTAGCACTCAAAACTGCAATCAAATGTTATCAAATATTCAGATGTTCTATTACAGTAAGAACACTAAGCTATAGAATTTCTTTCTTCCAACTTGAAAAGAAGAAGCCGAAAACCAAGTATAGTGCAAAGTATAGATACTTTGCTATTAAAAGATTAACTTTCTCTGGGAGAGCTGCCCACCACTAAGTCTGGTCAGCACGGAGGGCTAGCCCTGCCCCTCACTGGCCGCAGCCCTCAAGCAGACAGTGCTAGAGCACTTTCCCCAACGGCATGAGCGCTGGAGAGCTGGTAGGCTGACCAACTCGTGTATTTTCAATTTATAAAATAAAACTATCCCAAATTTGGTCTATTATCCCTGAAAATAATCTGTAAAGACTAAATGTGACAAAGGATAAAAATAGGCCCAACATGATGGTGTATGCTTTTAATCCCAGCACTCAAGAGTCAGAGGTAGGCGAATCTCTTGGGTTCGAGGCCAGCCTGATCTACATAATGAGTTCCAGGACAGCCAGGGCTACAGAGAAACCTTATCTCAAAAGTTGATTAATTAAGTAATTAATGAATTAATTAAAAATAGGCATAATGGGACTGGAGAGGCGTTTAGAAGTGTTTGCTGCACATAGATGGAAGAGAAGACTGGAGTTTGAATCCCAGCACTCACATAAAGAGCCAGGTGTCCTTCACACACCATCACCCCAGGTTCAAAGGCAATGGAGGTAAATGGGTCATTGGGACTTTCAGAGCAGCTGAGAAAGCAGGAGTCCCAACCCAAGGAGAGACTCTGCCTCAAAGGAGCAAGTGAAGAGAGAGAAAAGACTCCCAACGGCATCTTCCGGCATCTCCGTGAACACAGGTGCATGCACCCACATATACACAGACACAAGTTTATCAGACCTAGTGACTAATGTGTAGTGAGAATTTTGGTTTCTTTAAACACTCAGTTATGTTATACGAATATGTTCGTGTTTTAATCTCATGTGTGGGATACGGGGCTGCTTCAGTTTGTCCACAGCCTTTATCTGTGATTTTTCTCACGTTGGGTGAAGGGTGGCAGTGGTTTTTGCCAGCTGCAAACAGTTTAATTCTGAGGACCCTGGAGAGGGTATAACCGGAAGCTCCTGTAGAGCTCCTGCTGCCCCTGCTGCTGCTGCTGCAGCATTTGCTACTGCCGGACTGCTGGGTATCCTGACAATGAAATTAGACGTGCCCCGAGAAACCCAGGACAATAATCAACAGGAAGGAGTCTAAAGAGGTCTATAACCCCTTTCCTCTCTAACCTTTCTCTCCTACCTAGAGTTGGCGGTTGGAAGGGATCAGGGTGGAATATGGGTTGGAAGGGAGGTAGTTATAAGAACCCAATGAAATAATACAACGAATATGCCAACACTGACACCTGTAAATCCCAGTACTCGGGAGGCTAAGGTAGGAGGATTGCCATGAGTTTGAGGCCAGCCTGCACCACAGGGTTAGTCCCTTGTCACTTAAGGCTGCAGAGTGAGACCTAAGAAAGAAAAAAAAAAGTGTGTGTGTGGGTATGTGTGCATGTGTGCACATACATTTGTATTTACATTTAAGATTGGACCAGATGATAGCAAAGGTACAAGCTTGGGTCGGCGCTGAGCACTTATGCTCTGAACATGGTTTTCCTGATAGTGTGTGTGTGTGTGTGTGTGTGTGTATATATATATATATATATATATATGTAATACATACACACACGCACATACCATACACACATATATATTAATTCAAACTTTTTTATAGAGAAAATTTTACTTCTCCTAGGTGGTTCTTCTGCATCTTGGGCATGACTTCTCAGAAGAAATTGCAACTTCCTGCCACCTAGTGACAGCTGTATATATTACTGTTATTAGGCTTAAAGGGAATTTAAATCCTAAGGATTTGGAGCAGGATGTTTATATGTAAACCCTTTGCGGGGGAGTAAATAAATACATATTTATCTTCTAGTAAAAATACTCAGTAAATTTCCACAAGAATTTATTCTGAATTGCAATGTTTGAGCAATATTTAACCTGTGATTCACAGATTGAGGTATGACAAAGATTCTTTGCTTGATCGGATCTTAAGACTTCTCCCAGGTCATCTGTCTCCTTCCATACCAAATCCCATTTTAGCAGATAATTCTGCTAAGGAGCTTTAGCAAGAAGCCCCTCACTCTACGATGTGGTCAGGATTCTCATCTCCCATCACACCTCAGGTGTTATTGGATCACCCTGGTCTGTCTTCTACAGCCAGAGAATTTAAAGAATTTGGAATCCTCTTTACTCCTGAGCAAGTCTGTCTTTTAAAAATAAAAATAAAAATAAAAATAAAAAAAAAGAATAGAAAAGCATTTATGAGAGGTCCTCTAGAAGAAGCAGAACTTTAAAAGTAGTTTCATCAGTGAGAGACATTTTTTTTTTTTTAAGAAAGGAAGGATTTATTCTGGCTCATGGTTTTATTTTTATTTATTTATTTATTTATTTATTTATTTATTTTTGGCTCATGGTTTTAAAGTATGCAGTCCACTGTGATGGTTTATACTGGCATGGTAGGGTTCAAGGCAGCAGAGAGATATAGTTAGGACTCTGCCCATCTTGGCAGGTCAGAAGTAGAAAGAGCCTATAACTCAGACTCTCTCCCTAGACAGTATGCCAAGCACCTGTCCCAAAAAACTAAGCACAGGCACATACTGTCTTCCATGAGGTAGGCTATTTTAGTAAATGCCTCTTTGTAGGCAAGTATGGCAAGAGTCTATCTGCACCAGAGTTATCTAGAATGCTACTTATCCAGTATGTCTCTTCTAGACATAAGGGATCTATTTACTGGGATGAAGTGGGAAAATCTGAACTCAAACACTGTCTCTCAAGTTGTAAAGCACATAGATTAGGCTACAAAACTTGTACACAAGACTTCTTTTAATTACATCAGCATGCACTGACTTGAGTCTCTGCATCTTCTCTTGCATTAATGATTTGAAACAATAGTGTTTTGTTTTCAGAAAGAACATAGCACTTCCAAAGTAGCAATAGACATATAAGACATTTTTCTTTTTGTTTGGTTTTTTTAGAGACTGGGTTTCTTTATGTAGCCTTGGCTATCCTGGAACTAGCTCTGTAGATTGGGCTGGCCTTGAACTCACAGATAACCATCTGCTCTGCCTCCCGAGTGCTGGAATTAAAGGTGCATGGCTTTATGTATGTTAAACACTAACTCACCATCAGACATACAGCTGGCAAAGGTTTCCTTTTATCCCCATTCTTGTAGGTTGCCTCTTCACTAAATGATGGTGACTTATGCTATACAAAAGGTTTTGTTTTTTTTTTAACTTCACAAGGTCCCATTTGTCAATGGTTAGTCCGAATGCCTGTGCTGCTGGGTCCCGTTCAGAAAGTTCTTTCCTGCGCCTCTAAGTAGAAACATATTTCCTACTTTCTCCTGTAGCAGATTCCAGGATCAGCTCTTACGTGGAGGTCCTTGGTCCATTTAGAGTTGTAAGAGACAGGATGTGGTTTCATTCTTCATTCAGTGATCCAGCCTTGTGGTAGGGCACATGCTTAGTTTCTGTTTTTGACAGTTCTCACTTCTACAGATACAGGATCCCCATGATCTTCTTATCTGTCCCTCATGCAGTCCCAGCACCTTCTCTGACCCATTTGCTGTGTTGTGTGACACTATTCAGGGCGAAGCATAAATATCTATTCATCTCAGATAGGGAACAGACAATAGAACAAAGTAACAATATTGCCCAAGTCCAACTTGGTGAACCAAGGAGTTTACTGGGGTTACCTTCAGGAATATGGGTGAGGAGTTACATATAGCAGCACAGATGTCTCAAAGGCAGTTGTGTCACTGAAAGCCCATTCCGACATGGGTAACAACTCAGAAAAAGCTAAAACCTTAGAGTGCTCTACATGACTTGCAGGTCACTAAGTATGTTCTCAGAAGGCCGACTGTTAACAGATGCTGGGAAGGAAGAGGCCTTGTGCCTCTTTTGCTAAGCTTTAGGGACTTTTTGAGACTTCTGAGTTGTTCGGTTTTTGAGTCTAAATGAGCCTCTTTTTAGTTCTCCTTGAGTTCCCTCCAAGATGGCTTTTTTTTTTTTTTTTTTTGGTTTTTCAAGACAGGGTTTCTCTATGTAGCCCTGGCTGTCCTGGAACTCACTCTGTAGACCAGGCTGGCCTCGAACTCAGAAATCCACCTGTCTCTGCCTCCCAAGTGTTGGGATTAAAGGCGTGCACCACCACTGCCCGGCTAAGATGGCATGTTTTAATTCAAGGAAATTGCCAACTCATTCCTTAAATTGGAAAGTTATTGCTTTAGAAATGCAGAACTCAGACACAGGGCCTTGAGCATGCTTGACAAGAGTACAGTCACTAAGCATCTTATCTTAGTATGGTGACTATGGGTCGCATAAAAGAACTTCAAAAACAAAGTAGTACATTTTTGCAAAATAGTGGTGACCATAAACACTACAGACATCTGTACTTTTTCAGACTTACATTAAATAAAAAATAAACATACAGATATAGTTAATATTGATATTTCAAATTTTATTATGTACAAATAAGAATAACAAACTTTAAATAAAATACTTAGCTCTAAGACAGTAGAATCTTTTTTTTTTTTTTT
>NC_034598.1:85185537-85187416 GCF_900095145.1 Mus pahari | reverse complement strand
GGAAGAGCAGTCGGGTGCTCTTACCCACTGAGCCATCTCTCCAGCCCAAGACAGTAGAATCTTAACAGTCTGCAAATACTTTAGCTAAGCACTGTCAAAACTACACAAAGTATCTTTAAGGAAAACTGATGGGTGAAATATTTCAATTTGTGTTTTCAAGTATGAAGAATTAAACATTTGCTCTTTCACTTTCTCATGAAAAATAATCTATTCTCAGGAACAGTGTAAGTATTGTTTAGTAGTTTAACTACTTAATGAAACACGGCTGAATTAGTTTACTGTAATAACCCACGTAAGAAGCCTGTGCACATCAGCCGTGACCCGGGATAATTACATAAGTAAGACTTTATCTTACAATGAAAAGTAACATAGTTAGGTCTTAACCTCCTATAAAAGGAACTTTGAAATAAACTTTCCAAGACTTTTATTCAGAAATGTTTCTTAAATATCAAATTTCTCTTCACAGACACTATGTCCATTTTCTTCATAATCTTCTCTTGTAACCACCATATCTTCAAAGTCATCGTTTTCAGATATCAACTTCCCACCTTCCCAGGAGTAAGTGATGGGGCTGAAATAGAGATCACACAAATGAACCCAGCCACTGACTACAGAGCAAATGTCAGTTATGAACTAAACAGCCGAAAGTTCTGCTCAACTTAATGGAAGCACACTTATGGGGCAGAGATAAGCTCTTCCTCACCAGTACTAACAGTGGGTTGGTTCTTTCCCTACACGGGGGCCTTATGTATGGCCCCTCTTTTTTTAGTGAAAATCCCAGAACATAAACAGAAGCTATAGCTGAGTAAAGGGGAAAATGTTCCAACTCTCAACTTCAACCGAAGTGAAGATGTATTAACCTAGTGCTTCTCACAGAAGCCATGGACCAGCTGGCTATGTCTCCCATTTTAGAGACAGGACCAGGAGGTTCTAAGTTACCTAGCAGCTGTCTCAACGCCATTTTCAGCCTGTCCTATGGCTGCTATAAATCAATGTTGATAACCGCATGCAGGCCAGACAATAGGAAAAACTGACCAAGCGAAGCATGCAGTTAGTGTGGCCTTTGCTACCCAAGGCCACACCCACTTGTGCTGACTCAGCTCGACTGCTTCCCCAGCTGAGATAGAACAGGTGAAGAGAACTGTCCTTCCACACTGCATCTGCAACCTTTTATTAACATTACTTATATCTCTATATTTGTACCTGTCTGTTATGATTCCTCGAATGAAAGAACAATAGTGAGCTGTTTCAGTCCCATGGCCTCAGGCATGTATGCGCAAGGTGAAACCCCAATGTCAGGGAATAATGAATATCACTGCTGACAAAAATTATTCTAGCATTTAACAATTCCTTGATCCTTTGAAAGACTTCAATAAGGATTTAATTTAAAGATGAATTTAAAAAATGTTAAGATTTACTATCTACAAAGAACAAAAAAAAAAGAAAAAAAAAAAAAAGATTTACTATCTACAAATGGAAGTTGTATAGGTTGCTCCTATGGACCATGGGCACAGCGATAGCCTGTTTGGGTCTGTTGGAACTATATAGCAAGCAACACTGGGCCCCCAAAAAATAAAAAGGAAAATAAAAATTGATATGGATGAGGACCTGAATTAGCTACTCCTGACTTTGAAAAATACTACTCTAGTGTAAATTTAAATTTAATTCAAATAGGATCTCATTTGTAACTCTGCCACTAACATTAGGCAATCTTTTGGTTAAGAACTCCTGATCTGGGGCTGGTGAGATGGCTCAGTGAGTAAGAGCACCCGGCTGCTCTTTAGAAGGTCCGGAGTTCAAATCCCAGCAACCACATGGTGGCTCACAACCATCCGTAACAAGATCTGATGCCCTCTTCTGGAGTGTCTGAAGACAGCTA
>NC_034598.1:85170285-85185381 GCF_900095145.1 Mus pahari | reverse complement strand
AACTCCTGATCTAAGCCGGGCGTGGTGGCGCAGGCCTTTAATCCCAGCACTTGGGAGGCAGAGGCAGGCGGATTTCTCAGTTCGAGGACAGCCTGGTCTACAAAGTGAGTTCACCACCATTTTAATAAAAAAAACAAGTCTAGTTAACTATAATGGTTCGCCAAAAACATTTAGAACTTAAAAAAATCCCCAAAGTTATGTACTGACAGTGCTTCCCTTAGTAAATCAATTCTTAGACTTCTATTCTTCAGAGAACCTATCTTGAGGTTGGTACACCTAAGATAAATCTAGAACAGCTTGGCTTCTTCCAAGTGTAACAGGCCTTGGAAGCAGGACTGAGACACACATGGAAAGCTCCTGTCACGGAGCTCCTGTCGTGTGTCCATGCTGTGCTTGGCCCCTTACATGCCAGCTCTTCTACCTCACTCAAGAACTGAGGTTTCATTTCTGAAAGAAAGAGAAGAAGAATCCTGCCGGGGAACAAATCTGCCAGTATCTAGCAGCTTTAAAGTCACGTCTTCCACGAGCCCCCCTCCTGCAAGCTGGCTTTTGCTTCCCTATAAACCAACACTTACTTCTCAGGCAACACGACAGAAACATCATAGTCTGTTGGCGTCAAACACCGAACTTCTGAGTAAACACGTTCTCTGAATCCGGGGAAAAGGGAATTTCCTCCCGTCAAAACGATGTTCTTAAAAAAATGTGGCTGCATTTCTTTAAAAGGAAAGAAAGGAAAGAAGAGAAGAAAAAGAGCGTTAGAAGCTCTACTTGTCTCTGGGAAGACTCAGCTGAATGTGTGGGCGTGGCAGGAAACAAACAACCTGGGGTCTGTTGTTAAGATTTTACATTCTTTTCTTGTGTTCACTATTAAGATCTTTGTTGCTGCAGGTTAAGACAAGGCTCCACTATATGGGACAGGACGGCCTTGAACTGGAATCCTCCTGCCTCATTCCCTAGAGTACCAGGATTACTGCCCCACCGTGACATGAGGCTGCATTTTAAGATTTACCACAAGGCAATAGTATACACAGTGGAGACCCTGAGACAGTCAAATGTGACCTTACGGGTCTTTAAAACAAAACGCTAAGGTGGGTGAACTACTGACTGCCAATCATATTTGCATAGAGGTCATACATAAAGAACTTTCTGCAGCAGACTCTGAATCATAATTACCATTCTTCTTTCTTAAAATGAAGGGGGCCTTTACTAGAAAGTTCTGTAATATAAAGGCCTTCCTTGGTATTTTTAACTTACTAGTCTAAATTTCTATGTCCTCACACTAAAACAGATAATATCTATTGCACACTACATACCTTTGATGGGGAAACACTCACCATCTATCTAGCCCTTAAACCAAGAAGGCAGGAGTGAACTAACACACTAAGGCACATGATGGCAGACACTAGGCATCACAAGGCACACCAGGATTAGAAACCTAGAGCAAACCCAGGAACTAATGGGCACTGGCCACCTCACGCCTACTGTGTCTATTCATCAAGGTAAAGTTGCCTTAGGTTAGCCCTGTGTGGCTATTATGTCATGACTGCAACTGCATATAAACTGTGAACCAGGAGAACAGTCATGCAATGCAACAGCTGAACTGACTTTGTTCTCAGCGAGGGGAGAGCACACAGTGTGAACTAGATGTCCTCTGGTGCCACTACTGTTCCTGATAGAAAGGGCTGGAGCCAAGACAATTTACTGTTCTTCCAAAAATCCCAAGTTCAGTTCCTGCATCCAGCAGTTTGAAACTGCCTGTTGCCCTGCTCCATGGCACCTTCTGGCTTCTAAGAATGCCTGCATGCATATGGCACATATAAACTCAGACAGACAGACAGACAAGACACACAAACACACTCTCACACTGTGTCACAGGATAGGGGAGGGACATTCTTGCCACAGACCAAGTGTAGAAGTCAGAGGACAATTCTGCAACATTGTTTCTCTCCTCCCATCTTTATGTAAGTTCTGGGGAACTAACTCAGGCTCATACACAAAGGCCTAGCCACCTTCCTGGCTATCTTCTTAAAAGTCATCCAGATGACTGGGTAGTGGTGATGTAAGCCTTGGAGGCAGAGGCGGGCAGCCCTGGGAATTCCAGGCTACCCTGTTCTACTGAGTCAGGACAGTTAGTGCTACACAGAGAAAGAGAAACCCTGTCTTGAAAAACCAAAAAATGAAAAAAGGAAAAGAAAGAAAAAGAAAGAAAGGAAGGAAGGAAGGAAGGAAGGAAGGAAGGAAGGAAGGAAGGAAGGAAGGAAGGAAGGATAATCCCGAAAGAAAGAAAGAAAGAAAGAAAGAAAGAAAGAAAGAAAGAAAGAAAGAAAGAAAGAAAGAAAGAAAGAAAGAGTAATCCTGTCATCATTCAGGATTCAGAATAAATCAGTCTTATGAAGTGCTGAAAAAGCAGTCCATTAAAACCTCTACATTTCGCTGGGTGTGGTAGTGCTCGCCTTTAATCCCAGCACTTGGGAGGCAGAGGCAGGCGGATTTCTGAGTTCGAGGCCAGCCTGGTCTACAGAGTGAGTTCTAGGACAGCCAGGGCTATATAGAGAAACCCTGTCTCAAAAAACCAAAAAAGAAAAAAGAAAACCCTCTACATTTCAACTCTATGTAAATTGAGGTTAGGACTTTCAGTCAAGCAAGCCTTCTAGCACACACCTATAAATCTAACATTCAGGAGCCTGAAGCAAGGGGATCCTGAGCTCTAGACGAGTCTGAGCTACATAGCAAGAGTGTGCCTCAATAAATAAATAGACTCTTCTAAAATGAACAGAGCAAGTTAATACTTAAGGAAAGATATATCCATGCTTAAATAAACTATAATGACTTTTTCCAAATACAATTTACGACCCAGAACAAACCAACCAAGAATTATTTAAAGGCATTATAGGATCTGGAAAGTCT
Organism: Mus pahari; assembly: GCF_900095145.1. Classification (NCBI taxonomy): domain Eukaryota; kingdom Metazoa; phylum Chordata; class Mammalia; order Rodentia; family Muridae; genus Mus; species Mus pahari. Next base: position 85,182,474 of record NC_034598.1, on the reverse strand, counting down.
GCCAATAATATAGATGTTATTTTTTTAAATTGCCTATGAAACAGTCCTGTGATTATGATTTTTCAAAACCATCGCTCTTTAACACTTTACTCTGACCATCAACGTACCTTCAGGTAGGTTTTGGATTGAATAGACAATGGCTTCTGGGATCCCCATCTCCTGAATGCCAATGTCAGAGGGGTTAAAGAGTATCTCTGGAACAGCAAATCTCTCGTTGGCAAGGCGAAGAATCTGTTCCCCAGATTTATACTTCCCACTCAGCACCATCTCTTCTCTGGGCTTAAGGCAAAGTAAGATAAAGAGTTTGAGCCACATTACCTTGTTCATACAACAAACAATAATTAGAAATATGTAATACTAGTAGAGTAACCACCTTCTTATTAGAAGTCTTATGATTCTCAAAAGTTAGAAAATAGGCTTTCACTCCTGTTGCTATAGCATACAAATAAAACCTAACTTGAGGTAGAGGCAGGAGGATCTAGCTTGAATTTGAGGCCAGTCTGCGCTACATAATGAGTTCCAGGATAGGTGTGGGGTAGGTGGGGGGAGCTGTCTCAAAAAAAAAAAAAAAATTCTATGTTCCTATGGCAATCCCACCCTGCAGACAATCTACCAGCTGTACTCTGCATTTTTAACAGAACGAAAAGGAGAAACAGAGGAGGAGAGTTCACTGTTGACCTCTAATTGTACAGTGATTCCATTGCTAAATAAAGACGATGTGGTAACAGGATCTGCTCTCCTGTGTTCCCCATTAGGTCATTCCCTACTTCAGAGGTAGACAAGTGGCGAAGCCACACGTGTACATGTGGCTGTCACACTCCAGTCGATGGTCTACACCCATACATACATGGGCAGCACTAAATAGACTCAGTTAAAAAAAAAACCAACACAGCACATTTTGTTTGGAAGGAAAACTGTGGTAAGGATAGGGAGGAATAAGAGAGGAAGGACAGAGGTCTGAAAGGGCATTGAATGCATGGGTGAAATTCTCAAGCAATAAACTATCCATTTCCAAATAATTAAGCAAAGGCATGCTTTACATTACTGACATGTTCCCTTTAATGCCAACCTGCATTGGGTGTATATAGCAAACACAAACTTTACGTGATCAGGCCTATTCTCCCCTTTAGGGTCTGCTAACCTCCCTAGACGGTGAGCTGTGATCCCGAAGGAGCTAGAAAAGTTTGTCCTTCTGTCCATCTACATCATTAAAACGATTCTCCTGTTCAGTCTTACAATCACCATTTCCTATAAATTCAGCCATGGTCACTCACTTCATCCAGTTGATAGATGCAGTTCTCCACCACAACATACTCAAAATATGTGAAGAATATATGTATTACTAATGAGTAATGTATGTGTGTATTCACATATAGATGCAAGTACACACATATATATGTATATATGTTGTTTCCTTAATATATATGTAGTCCTCCCCAACCTATAGTGTTTATCACATAGGCATTGCCTAGTACACCACACGGTCCCTTGTATATAATAGGTATTCAAAACATTCCTGGGCAGTGACATGCAAAATAACACAGTGCCATTAACTGCATTAGACATTCTATGTACAGTATTCCACAAATTTCACACAACACTTAGAACAGGCATTTTGGGGGGCTGGAGAGATGACTCAGCAGTTAAAAGAGTACTGACAGCTCTTCCGAAGATCCTGAGTTCAAATCCCAGCAACCACATGGTGGCTCACAACCATCCGTAATGAGATCTGATGTCCTGTTCTGGTGTGTCTGAAAACAGCTACAGTGTAATTAGATATAATAAAAATAAATTTTTTAAAAAAAGAACAGGCATTTCGTCTTTCATTCATGGTATAATTAGGCTCAGGAAGGTCATGTGCCTTACTCTATCATATCTGCCCAAAGCACACTGGGAATATTCCCAGACATTATAGCCTGGATACAAATGATTCAGCTTGCTATCATTTGGGAACACTCTGCTTATAGCATAAATTTTAAATATAACTTTTCAGATAACTATACAATATTCCCAGGAAAACAAAGAAACTATAAGTCACATCTAACCCACTTAAATAATTGTTGTAGTAAGAAAACCAGTATTATTCCCCATAGAAGAAGTAGCATCCTGTCTTACGTGTACAGTGCATATGTGAATACGTATATGTGAATACACACATACATTACTCATTAGTAATACATATATTCTTCAAATATTTTGAATATGTTGTGGTAGAATGGAAAAGATTCTCTATCAATTTACTAATTAACTTACAACTGACATTAAGCCTGTGTTTAGTTAGGGTTTCATTGCTGTGAAGAGACACCATGACCAAGGCAACTCTTATAAGGTTAACATTTAATTGGAGCTGGCTCACAATTTCAGAGGTTCAGTCCATTATCATCATGGCAGGAAGCATGGCAGTGTGCAGGCAGACATGGTGCTGGAGGAGCCAAGAGTTCTACATCTTGATCCAAGGGCAGCCAGAAGAGCACTGTCTTTCACAGGCAGCCAGGACAAGAGTCTGGATCACATTGCCCAGACTTGAGCACATAAATGAGACCTCAAAGCACTGTGACACACTTCCTCGAGCAAGGCTACACCTCCTCCTAATGGTGTCACTTCCCATGGGCCAAGCATATTCAAACCACCACAGCCTGGTATGGTCTATACACCTGCAATCCCAACACTTGGGAGGTTGAAGCAGAGGATTGTGCAAGTCTAAGGCTAGCCTAGGCTATAGTATGAGACCCTGTTCAAAGGAAAAAAAAAAAAGAAAAGAAAAAGAAAAAAAACACACACACTAAATTTAGTTTAACGGCTAATTCATTTTTTTTCAATACTGGAAAACTACCTGAGGCCAATAAAGACTGAAGGACATTAAAGGTTTATAGCTGTTTTAAAGCCCTGATTTACAGATGATGATCAGGCTGACTGACCAAGTATCTAGCCAGGGAAAAGAGCCAGCACTCAGTGTCCTTGCTGAATGTCAGCACGAATGCCATTAGTCATTAATATGTAATCTGGAAGCACAAGGAGTTTCTGTTTTCAAGGGTACAATTCCAAAACCTTGTTTTAGACAGAGGCGACTGACGGGATTTAGAAGGATGGGAGAAGCTGGTCAGAGAAGTCTGTGATTTACTGAACTGAATGGACCTCATACATTTATTTCCAGTACCATTAAAGAAACTGTCAGTTTGTGTTATATTGGCTCTGCACAAAAGTGGTAATCACTAAAGATAAAGGAATGTTCTCAATTTAGGTCTGACAATTTATACTTTAATAGGCATCCTCTTTCTGAGAAAAAGTAAAATTTCTGTTGTTTGTCCAATGATACTACAAATCTTATTTCTCTATTTGTTGTTATTGCTCCTTTTATCAGCAGGAGAAAATCAAAGCTTTATATTTCCCAAGCATTCCTGACTCATGTATCCCAGTTCAAATCAACAATATCCTAAGTGTGGTGGTTTAAATAGGATGGCCCACATAGGTTCGTAGATTGAATGCTTTGTCACCAAGGAGAGGCACTACTGGGAGGTGTGGCCTTGTCAGAGGAAGTCTGCCACTGGGGGTGGCTTTAGGGGTCTCAGATGTTCAAGCCAGGCCCAGTGTCACTCTCTCTGTGCTGCCTGCTGATCTGGATGTAGAACCCTCAGCTCCCTCTCCACCACCATGCTTGCTGTGTGCCACCATGCTTCCTGCCATGACAACGACAGACTGTAAGTCAGCCCCAGTTACACGTGTCCTTTATAAGAGTTGCTGTGGTCTCTTCACAGCAACACAACCCTAACTAAGGTACAAAGTACAAAGGCCCACAAACATAGTCTGTCATCTATGCAGGAGTGGTTTTCTAGTGTCATAGATATTTGTCTCCTTAGCAGGGAAGCAAGTAGTAAAGCAACTCAAAGACATTTTTTAAAAAAGATATATTTATTTTTATGTATTTGGCTGTCTTCAGACACACCAGAAGAGTGCATCAGATCCCATTACAGAGCCACCATGTGGTTGCTGGGAATTGAACTCAGGACTACTGGAAGAGCAGCCAGTGCTCTTAACCACAGAGCCATCTCTCCAGCCCAATTCAAAGAAATTTTAAAATTAAGCTACTACATATACAATATAACTTTCATATAAATGACTAAACATGACTGCATATAAGGCATAAATTTTAACATTTATCAATAGAGTAAAATATCCTTTTTTTTTTTTTTTTTTTTTTTTTTTTTCTGGTTTTTCGAGACAGGGTTTCTCTGTATAGTAAGTCCTGGATGTCCTGGAACTCACCCTGTAGACCAGGCTGGCCTCAAACTCAGAAATTCACCTGCCTCTACCTCCCAAGTGCTGGGATCAAAGGTGTGTGCCACCACGCCTGGCTAAAATACTCTTTTTAAAAATATACTTACTGCAATAGTTCATTTAGCAAGAGTCCAATTCAACTAACTTTATGTTCTCATTTGATAAAGTGTGCATTACACATGAAAGCCATTAACAGTTAGTGTGAGGCACCTAGGAAGCCCCAGTGACTGTAAGGAGTAGATGGAGCCCTGAGTGAATCTAATTAGGATACAGACACTGCCAGGTAAAGGACCGAAGCCACAACGCCTAGGGGAACTGGCATAGTCTTCCCCTTAAGGGTCAGGCTTGCAATGGCATAGCCTCCCTCTGATCCAAGTATGAGTGTTGCCTAATGATTTGGTCAGTGTGTGCGAAACCCAGCAACTATGGCTTCCTCCTCTCAGATGTTTCCAGCCTGAGATTGCTGTAACACATCCTCCTACTGAAACTCCTGAACTCTTGCCCGCCGTGCTGAGGTTCCAGATTGCTTCACTCCTAGCTATGCCCACTCAGGCCAAGGCACCAAGCCATCCAGGTCAGAGCCAAGAAGTCTGTATGTAGCTAAAGAAGCACAAGCTCCTACTCAATTCTGTTGGCCAGGTCACAGATCAATGAAAACCTCCCAACAACCTTATTGCTACCTGCTTCTTGTGCTGTGTCTGACCGTCTGTCCCAGTGCGTCACCTCCCACCTCACCCCTCCCCTGGCACAGAGAACAAATACTGGTCAATTGTAAGGACAACCTCTCCAATGCTGGCTTGCTGAGCAGGTGCCGATCTGAGAACACTCAGAAGATCACGTCTGATACTCTAATGGCATGCCACTCACACGGAGGGAGAAATGTTCTTAAAGAGAGAAAGATTCCTAGTTGCAGGAGGTAAAAAAAATTAAGTTTTCTAACTTAGGAACTAAAAATTCCTGGGAAGAAGAATGGAAACCATACAGATTTTAATGCCCTCATGACTCCAGTGTCTGCCAGGTTGGGAGGGACTAGAAATCACTGTGACGTGATGGAGGTTGACAACTTTACCACTGAGTCATGTTCTCCACCGCATCTCTTATCATCACTCAGTTTTTATTATAATTGGATACAAAACGTGCAGATGGTCAAGTATGTCTAATGAGGCAGCTCTGCAGTCAAAGTGTTTGGGGCAATTTTGATTTTTGATTTGTATTTCACCTCTATAATATGGAAAAAAACAAAGATCTCAGGCATGCTCAGTACAAGTACTTCCATAAAATACAAATACCCATTAAACAGCTTGATGCAATGTGACAAATAAATTACCACGTCCTTTAAAATCCAATGTTCATCACTCATGTAATCTTTTCAAACTATAGAAAATGAAGCTATTGTTGCTGTATTCTAAATAATATAATCTATAAACACTGAAAGTATGCACACCTTTCTATAGATTGTTTATTAAATATTACATTTTGGGGTGGAGCCATGCGAGTCATGTAGCTCTGCGTTGTTTTCATTACTGTTTACTATATGAATATATTATTACTTAGGCTGTTGCCAATTTCCCAGAGTTCTAAATGAATATTATCATGTCTCCTTACATTTCTTTCTTCCTTCCTCTTTTCCTTTTCTTCCTTCTCTCCTTTCTTCCTTCCTTCCTTTCTTTAATGTATACAAGTACACTGTAGCTGTCTTCAGACAGACCAGAAGAGGGTATCAGATCCCATTAAAGATGGTTGTAAGCCACCGTGTCATTGCTGGGAATTGAACTCATGACCTCTGCAAGAGCAGTCAGTGTTCTTAACCACTGAGCCATCTTTTCAGCCCATCTCCTTATATTTCTGAATAGGAATTTTATATTTTATATGTTGTTGTTGTTGTTGGTGGTGGTGGTGGTGGTTTCTCTGTGTAGTTCTGGCTGTCCCGGAACTCACTCTATAGACTAGGCTGGCCTCAAGCTCACAAGATCTGCCTGCCTCTCCCTCCCAAGTGCTGGGATTAAAGGTATGTGACACCACTGTTCATACTGTTAATTTTTTTAATTTCCCAAGAGTCTTTATCAAGCCAGTAACTAGAGGATCAGACTTCACATTCACCAACACAGAACTGTCTTTTCCTGAGATGATCAAAAGACAAAGGAAAATTATCTTGACATTCAAGATAAACTGCTTCTTAACACTGGGAACATGCAGTGGAGTTTGTCCTCCACAACAATCTTAATGAGAAACGTACTTATTTATCTATTTGTGCCTAAAGCACGGCTACAAGGAAGGCAGGCATTGTAATACCCTGCCAATCTAGCTAAATGCGAAATACTTTGCAAATCTGGCAGGGGTTGTCACTGAAGATAGTATGAAGGATTTTGTTTTTAATCACCTTACAGGGGCTAGAGAGACAGCTTAGCAACGAAGAGCACTGGCTGTTCTTCTGGAGGACTCAGGTTCGATTCCCAGCACTTACACAGTGGCTCACAACTGTCAGTCACTCCAGTTCCAGGGAATCAGATACTCTCCTCTGGCCTTTGTGGGCACTGTACATGCACAAGTACCCAGACATACATGCAAACAAAATAGCCATACCCATTAAATAAAAATATAAAACAACAAAAAAAATAAAAGTTACCTTACAAAAGCCCTTTTTAATTGTACTGAAGTCAGGCAGAACATAGTCAATCATCACTGTATTGTCTTCTCCTTTTAACCTTAAAGACAAAGCAGAGATTTATGAAACTTCGTAACTGTTAACATCACCTGAAAATCAATTTCTCAAATAACGGATGCCCATTATACATACTTGGCAATGTCCATGTCTCTATAAAAATCCTGCGACACATAGCATACGTCTTCTTTCACCTGATTAATCACGTGAGTTTCATCCATCACATGCAACTGCCTAACAGAACAGAAATGGGTATCATGGTGCATACATACACACACACACACACACACACACACACACACACACTAAATACACACAAAATGCAGCTTAGAAATGGATAAAATTTGAAATGAGCAACAACTGAACATAACTTTAAAGTATCATTTAAATTTTTAAACATTTATATATATTAAATTTATATATTAAAGAGAAAACAGTGCTTTCAACCTCTGAGCCATCCTTCCAGCCCCATTTCTTTCTTTTTTTTTTTTTTTTTTTTTTTTTTTTTTTTTTTTAAGCAAACCTTTAGCAGGTTATGGTGGCACCACATCATTCCCAAGTTCAAAGCCCAGTATTACCTGTAGGATATGATCTCTTTTAGATGGTTCGTTAAGAGCTTTCCACCCACATTTATCCTAAAAGCAGAGAAATCAACTTTGGTTCAGTTATCACCTATTTCATCCTAAGAAAGAGCAGGAAAGTGACATAAAAGGAGAATGAAAATAACAAGTAAATGTAGCTCACCGAATAATTGCTTCTTTTTTCTTTTTGCTTCTACAGTAAGGAACAATGTGCGTGAAGGAATAGCCGCTGTCGACAATGATGCAGCACAGCTCAGAAGGATTATCCCGGAAATACCTGTGTGCGCTGAGAGCACCAGCTGCTCACAGGATGCCGTGGGGAAGAGGAACAGACCACAATAGGCTAGTACTTTAAAATAATAAAGAAAAGGAGCGAACGAGGCAAACAGAAACAACAACAAAAAGCTGCCTTTAAGCACTCAGGAGGAGAGACAGGTGGATCTCTTGTGAGTTCCAGGGCAGCAAGGGCTATAGAAAAACCCTGTCTCAAAACACACAAAACAACCAACAACAAAACCACACAAATTAAAACAAAAAAGCCTTTAATTAAAAAAAAAAAAATTAACTCTAAATTGTATGTATAATTGTCTGGGTTTTTTTTAGACTTTATTTTTAACTCTATGTCTGTGCATGTGAGTGCAGGTGCCTGCAGAGCCCAGAGCACTGGAGTTACACGTGGTTGAAGTTGCTTAACATAGGTGCTGGGAAGCAAGCTGGGTCTTCTGTAAGAGCAGAAGGTGGTCTAAACCACTAAGCCATTTCTCTAGTCCCTTTATAACTGTCTTAAGATATCAATGTTTCAATGTTTAAAAGTCATACTTATGTGGTAGGTAGAGAAAGAAAAGAATATACAATTTTTTTCTATTGTCACTGCTGGCTTTAATATGGAAGAAGGGACCGGAGACAGAAGCTAACTCTACAGTCTGGTAGACCTGGAACTCATAACTTAGCCTCTTTTTACTGCATGGCAGGCTACCGCCAAGTCGCTTAGACTGGCCTTGTACGCAGTCTGCTATCCAGGCAAACTGAATTCTCAATCCTCCTGCCCCAGCCTCCCAAGCTGCCAGAATTACAGGCCTGTGCCACAAGGCCAAACTAAAGTTCTATGCTTAAAATAACAATTCCGTGCTTTATTTCCTTCAGACCTAAGAGCTGCTGCCTAGTTCTCAGGACCTTGAATTTCTTTACTCCACTTATAACCTTATTCATAATTTAATTTCAATAATACCTTTTAACTTACCATTTACTCTTAATACTGCTTGGAACTGATATTCTTCAAATAGGATTTCATTCATTGATTCTTGGATTGAAGTGAAGTTAAAATATGGTTCTGTTATAATAATATTAGTATCTAAAAAATCAACCTGTGGGAGAAAAAAAATCCCAGAAGTTTTATAATCTATAGTGATCAAAAATGCTTTGTGTATGTGTGTAATAAAATTATCTACAATAATAATTCTGACTGTAATCCTCATTTAATATATGAATGGAGTCACAGAAAAACTGAATGTGGTACCTCAGGTTCATAGAGTCACTTAGGGCGATACCTAGGATTTGAACTCAATCTAGCTGCAATCTTACCTCAATAAATTAAAAATTAATATGGGACTACCCAACTGTCAAACAGTTAAAAACAAAAGTCAGGGCTGAAGCAACCCGGGTAGTGGAGCCACACTGCTCTGTCATAAACAGAAGAAGGCACGAAGCTTTCGGAGGTCTTTCTGGAGGACTGTTACCTGCAGAAAACTCAGCATGGAGTACACATGGAGCCTTGTTTAGTCTCTTATCCTTTGCCTTTTCTGTACTGGCAGTTCCAAGTTCAGGTTCTGGACACTGCTCCCCCATCCCTGCCAGTGAGGGTTGTTCTGACGGTGTCTACAAGCTTTACCCAGAGCTCCTTGTCTTCAGGGTTAGCCTGAGAGAAGGTGCCCGTGGTGCAGGTCTTCCTGGCAACTAGATGGTCTCCGTTTCATTTCCCCCTGGGCTTCTTTCCTTTCAATATCATGGGTGACAGAGGGAGAGTTTTTCCATATCCTTGGGGTAGATTAAAAATTGACCATCCTCTCAGCTTGTTACACTATAGTAATATAAGACATAAAATTTGGGGCTAGTGGGATTGTCCAGAGGTTAAGAGTTTAAAATTTTCTTTTAATTTTTAAAAAAATCTTTTAAAAAAAAGCCATCAAAACTCTTGCACCAGCCACATATTCAAATATATGGGCAAACGTATCTTTTTGGGAAACAGAAAAGGGATGTTTTATGTCTGGTAATGGTGGAAATATTGGGCTGAGGATGTGGCACCAGGCACACATGTCCTGGTTTCACACCCTAGCATACACAGAGGAACAGTAGAAGCAGGAAGTAAAAACTTAATATTGAGCTTCACAAAGATGATCTGTACTGCACTTAGTTTCCAACCCAGAGGTTTTATTTACTTATATTTTCTAAATATTCAGAAGACCATACTAAGTGTGGTGGTGTATCCCTTTAATACCAGCACTCAGAAGGCAGAGGTCCAGGCTGCTCAGTTCTACACAGCAAGTTCCAGCTTAACCAAGACTATGCGGTAAGACTCCGTCTCCAAAAATAAATAAGTAAAATCTAGGGAAATCAATATCTGAGTGCCTTATATACATATAACTGTAAGTTTATAAATGTTAACACACAAGTTTATAAATGTAAGTCCCCATTTTTCATTTGAATTAAGACATAGAAATAGATTTTAATACATACTCTAACTTGTTACCTGATACATTTCTTTTCCAAAAAGATAATCCCAAACTTGTCGTTGAACATCCCAATTCACCAAGTATCCCTAAAATAAAATAAACAAAACAAAATAAAAACTTAATTATCAAGAATAGTTTAGTAATTTTTAAACATGAGATTAAGGGCAAAATGGTTTAGGAAGTAAAGAAGCTCGCCTCACAAGCCTGGTAACCCGAGTGCCATCCCCAGAACTAGCATAAAGATAAAAGAGAAGAGCCAACTCTACAAGGCTGTCCCCTGGTGGCCACACACAAGGCCTGGGATGGCATGATAGCATGCTCATAACACACACACACACACACACACACACACACACACACACACACACACAAATTATAGGTTTATAATTTTAGAAATGAAACATAATTAGATTACCTTTTGAAAAGGAAGAATGTAAAAGAGTCCTGAAGGGTCTTTTATTTCATCAATCTGGTTAGCAGTAAATGTTTTAAGACGTGCTGTTTTGGATCTGAACTGACAATTGGGAATAACCCTAGATGCAAAGAAATAAAGAATTACCTTCCAAATATTTAGATCCTAAAAAGTACTTTTAATTCAAAGACTACTGTATTCACAAACGAGCATTTCTCATTGTCTCCGAGTAACTATGACAACACTTCTGGGTTGGTGCTGGTTAGTGTTCAACAGGTTCTGCCCTGAACCCTTGTCTTTCTCAGAGGGTCCTAAAGAACCCTTAGGGTGGATGTGGTCCTGCTGTTACATAGGCAAGAGGTTTTTTTTCTTTTCCCTTTTTATTTTAGCTTATTTGGAGTAAGCAAATAAAAGCTTACTGTGAAATTAAAAATCTGATCCCTGCAACATGGAGGGAGTTCAAAAGTACAGAATAGAAAAGAAATATAAATATCAGCTATTTTACTAATTATTTTATAACTACAACAAGTTAGTTCAGAGGCTAACTACTGTAAAAAACTACAATGAAGATTTAAAAAGAAATGCTTCCTTAGCAAGACTGAAGATCATGGTCTCTGGCAGTTCTTATTTCTAGCTATTTCTGCCCTCAAACTTTAAGGTAGACATTCTTAACGTCAAGTATAAAATTCTGGCACACTATGTCACAGAGGACAAAGTTAAGAACTACTAACATTACCTTTAAAGATGGATACCGACTTCTATGAGCTACAATCTAGATAGGAAGACCATACCCACACGTGGATACACACACTCATATACACACCACGATACTGAGATGACACCATAAAAAGATTGCACCTACTTTCACTTACTATACACTAGCAACGTTTTGTTTTGTTTTTTTCCTGCCTGTTTAAATGTTCTTGGAAGGTATGATTTTAAAATTAGCATGGGCTGGGCTCAGTGTTATATTGCCTGTAATTCCAGATATATAGGCACCTGAGGAAAGACACTGGGGCCAGGAGCTGGAAACTGACCTGTGTGATACTGTGAGATACTGCCTCTTGGAAGAAACTGGTGTGGCTCAGTTGTAAGGCACAGGCTTAAGGCCCTAGGTTTGAGCCTAACACCACAGTAAAAAGAAGCCGCCCTGCTGTCAATCACACGAACGGGTTCTAATATACTTAGCTGGTTTGCTATTCTTGACTGTTTACCTTGCTTCCCTTCACACATTTTATTTGCTAACTGTACATGGTGTCGACAAATAAAGCTTAACATTCCCGTACTTAGTCTTCAGAGGTATATCTCTAAATAATTCGAGTGCTAACAAATTATTGTCAAAGTACATGAACATGATTGATACACACTGATGAAATGTTCTCAGAAAGAAAGTAACAATTTGTAGTCATATTCTTCTCCATTTCCTTTTTATTGTATCTTTATTATTAAAACACTTTTTTATTTTATTTTATTTTTATTTTTATTTTTTTTGGTTTTTCGAGACAGGGTTTCTCTGTATAGCTCTGGCTG
>NC_034598.1:85159111-85170245 GCF_900095145.1 Mus pahari | reverse complement strand
GGCTGGCCTCGAACTCAGAAATCCGCCTGCCTCTGCCTCCCGAGTGCTGGGATTAAAGGCCTGCGCCACCAGGCCCGGCTCACTTTTTTATTTTAAATATATTTTGATCATATTCTTCCCCTTCTCCAAGTCCTTCCATATCTTCAGCCCCTCCCTCCCCACCCAATTTTAAGTTCGTTATCAAAAACAAAAAAACAAAAAACCAATACAACAAAATCTCCCCAAAACAAGAAAGGAAAATAACTCCTCTCCCCCAAAAAATATCCACCCAACTATAACCAAACAAAAGCACACACATACATACAAACAAACAACAACCACCACCCTGTGAAGTCCATTATATTTTGATCAACTATACCTGACCATGAGGCCTGTTCTGGAGTGGGTGATATACCCAGCTTCACTCAATTGGAGGAAACTTACTTTCCCTCTCCCAGCAGGTACAAATGATAATTCAGTTGTTAACCTTTACTCTAGTGGCTAGGGTTTCATTCATTCATTCATTTCTTAAAAGAATATAACAAAATAAAAGATAAACCAAAAATTATCACATTGGAGCTGGACAAGACAAAAGAGAAGGAAAAGAGCCCGAGAGAAGGCACAAGAATCAGAGACCCACTCATTCATATGCTCAGGAGTCCCAGAAAAGCACTAAACTGGAGGCCAGAGTATAAGCACACAGGACCTGATGCAGACCTGTGCAGGCCCAGTGCACACGGCTTCAGTCTCTGAATTCATGACCTTTGCTCATGGTTAGAAGGCCTTGTTATCTTGCTGTCCTCCATCTCTGGCTCCTACACTCTTTCTGCCTCCTCTTCTGAAGTGTCCCCTGAGCTCTGAGGGGAAGGATTTGCTGGAGACATCCCATTTAGGACTGGATGTTCCGAGGACTCTCATTCTGTGTAAAGTCTGGCTGTGGGCTTTGATTTCTGTCCTGTAGCCAGGAGTGGTGGGATATGCTTAGAATTCCAGCACTCAGGAGGCTGAGACAGGAGGACTCTCATGGGTTTGAGACCAGCTTAGGATACACAACGCCCAGCTGGACCACAGCGTAAGACCTTGTCTCAATAAAGAACCACAAGGGGGAGGCTATAGTTCAGTAGCAAAGCACTTTCCTAACATGTCCTAGGCCCATAGTTCATTCTCTAGCACATTAAAAACAAAACAATCTTTTTCTATATGTATTTACATGCATCTGTTTATGTACACAGGTATTTTTCCTGCATGTATGTCTGTGCACCGTGTGTGTGTGTGTGTGTGTGTGTGTGTGTGTGTGTGTGTGTGTGAGAGAGAGAGAGAGAGAGAGAGAGAGAGAGAGAGAGAGAGACTGGAGTTACAGACAGTTGTTAGCAGCCATGTAGATGCTGGGAATTGAACGTTGGCCCTCCAGAAGAGCAGAATGGGCTGGTTGAGCCATTTCCCCAGCCCCATGTACCTGGTTCTTAATGAGAAAAAAAAAAATCTTATGTGGAAGCCTTATTTCAATAAATGGCTTCCATCACCACTAAAGCTGTGAGAATCTGGTCATATGAGCTGGGCTAAGTAATATAGTGTGCAAGACTTCAACACCTAGCATTTTTTAAGAAAATTCAGTCAGATGCCCACTGAATCCTGAAGTAGTGGCCTTCAGCTGTAATCCTAGCAATTAGGAGTCAGAAGGATCTGAAGTTCAAGGTCATCCTGGATTACACGCTGTGCTACAAGGCAGTTGGGGGTGTAGCTCTGTGGAAAGGTACTACTTAGCTACGCAAAGTCCTAGGTTTCAGTTCTAGCACTGTGAAAGTCTACTATTTATTCAAACATACATTTTACAAAACACATCTTAAGATGCCACCGTGGCAGCCGGGTGTGGTGGCGCACGCCTTTAATCCCAGCACTCGGGAGGCAGAGTTAGGCGGCTTTCCGAGTTCGAGGTCAGCCTGGTCTACAAAGTGAGTTCCAGGACCGCCAGGGCTATACAGAGAAACCCTGTCTCGAAAAACAAAAACAAAAACAAACAAACAAACAAAAGATGCCACCGTAGCGTTCCTGACTTTACCAACTAGGTGATTCGAGTTGGTTCCCCAATGCCTTCAAACTCCCTGAACTCTAATGATGTGGGTTTAACTATTTGGGAGATTGGGGGGCATTGGACCTTTAGAGCATCCGATGAAAACCTATAACGGTGTTCCCCTAACGGCGATCGTGCCCAAAACGTTTCCCACTATTTCTGAAATTTCATAAACTTTGGTCCCCTCAGTCAATCTCGAGAAGCCTATTCCCTGTTACCAAACGAACCATACATTCACTTCCGCAGTCCCGCGGCCTCAAACAAAAAAATCAAAAATCAATTTCAGTTCAAAGCATCAAACCAACCAACGAACCCAGCTCGAATCTGAGCATCCCTGAACTGAGGCTGGAGGCGCGCGATGGCGCCTGTGGATCACTCAAGTCGGAGAGCATAGGCTGTCAAGCCAAAAGGCGTACGTGTCCTGTCCCTCGGGAACGACGACCACTTACGAGACACTGTCATGGCTGTAACCGATTTTGGCGTTGTAAGCTCCATTATCCAGAACTAGGGTCGTCATTTCGACACGCACCACGCTGCAGCGGAGTCGCTTTTCCACTGTTTGGATCTCCTCTGCTCAGGCTTCTTCCGGTACTCTATGGTTGATGGGGGCGTGGCCATAGCGTAAACTTCCGGTTACCCTGACAACGGAGTATGCCAGAAGCCAAGCAGCGGAGCAGCCCTTCCTGTGCTTGTATCCAGTTTTCAAATTCATCTTTTTTCGGTGGCAGCGACATTCCGGAGTAGAAACTGCTAAGTACTTTATCTCTCTTGTTTTTCTTTACTGCGCACATTGGCGAGTGAAAGCTTTTGTGAGCCCTTTGGTAGGCTGTGTGTGCGTGTATCCGATTAGAGTTGTTATGACACTCCTAGCCTTGAAGAATTGAGTACGAAACCATACGCATCGTGGAACTGGATACGAAGTCTCTTCAGCCTCACCTTCATTTCTTGTCACTCGTCATCAGATTGTAGAATTTGGTCACAATAAATTATGTATGGACTGTGTTGTTATCTGCGTTGTGCTTTAACTTATTCGCACACTCCCCAACGAATCCCCCATCTACTTGTTCTCCGCTTCTTATTTATGTATCCTATCTACAAAGGACTTCTTGACATCTGACATGTTCCCTGTCTGCTCTGACTCCTGGCATTAGATATCATTCCTGGGTGTTTCTGTATAACGGAGGGTTTTTGTGTTTCATAATGTTAAGAAAAAGAGTTTTGGATCTGAGCGTAGTGGTACACGCCTTTAATCCCAGCACTCCGGAGACGGGGATCTCTGGGTGTTCAAAACCAGCCTGGTTTACGTAGGACAGCCAAACATACATAATACAGAGAGTATGCCTCAAAATGTTTTGATTGGAATCTAGACTGTGCTACAAAATAACCTCGGGTAATGAATCTAATAAGAATGAATGCACAGCCATGCTTAAGAGTAAGCTAAAAAACAAACAAACAAACAAAAAAAGTAAGCTGTTCCACTTTCTTTACACATATTAACTAGTGTTTAAAACTCCAGGAGATAAAAAGCTAAGAGTGTAGCCTTCTAATTTTAAACTGTGACTATGACATTAAAAACGTTTAAACGGGCTGGAGAGATGGCTCAGCAGATAAGAGCGTTGACTGCTCGTCCAAAGGTCCTGAGTTCAAATCCCAGCAACCACATAGTGGCTCACAATCACCTGTAATGAAATCTGATGCCCTCTTCTGGTTGGTCTGAAGTCAGCTACATTGTACTTATGTATAATAATAAATAGATCTTTAAAAAAAGTTTAAGCAACTTAATCATCCTTGGGTTATCGCAATCATAAAATAAACGAATATGACTCACACTATGTTATAGAATGGTTTAATATTAGTGTGAGAAGTCAAGCATCTACCTGTCAATAGATACTGTTATCTTTTTAGTTTGCTTAATATTTATTTTGAGGTAGGATTTAACATAGCCCAGTCTGGCTTCAAATTTACTATATAGAAAGATGCTCTTGAATTTGGGATCCTCCTGTCTCCACCTACATGAGTTCTGGAATTACAGGACAAAACCCCAGGGCTTCATGCACCTTCTGTCAACTGCCTAACCATCAAACTCCTTCAAATTAGGCAGAGTATTCTATTGATAATCTACACTGATTATATATTAAAAAGTTAATTAGGGTCAGGCAGTACTGGTGCACACCTTCAATCCACTGGTGGGGAAGAGAATGGGGCAGCTGGATCTCTGAGTTCAAGACCAGCTTGGTCTATAGAGCTAGTTCCAGGACAGCCAGGGCTACCCAGAGAAATCCTGTCTTGAAACCAACCAACCAACCAAACAAACAAACAAACAAAAAGTTAATTAGGGTATGGGAATGAAACTCAGTGGTGGAGTGCTCTTTTAACATATTCAAGGGGTCTGGGTTCTGATCTCTAGCACTATAAATAGAAGGAAAACCTTTCTGAATGAATGTCTAAAGCTAATTCTACAACATCAACATTCTATTTTACCCAATTCAGTTAGTAAGGTGGTAAGAACTCAGGCTGAGGCATGGTGATCACCTGCTCCAGCCCAACCTGGGTTACATATCAAGGCCAGGGATGGTTCTACTTGTAGAGTTCTACTCTCAAAACCAGCAAAATAATTATGTGCTCCAAGCTAGAAGCTTCAATTACTGCCATTTCTTCAGTCTCTGGAATCTATGATTGATCTTGCTTCCTCATCTCTCACCTGAAACAGGGCCTCCACCTTCTCGGTGCCCTTCCTGCCTCCGTTCTCTTTCTCCTCTGAAATGAAAGCATAATAGTAAATATTCTTATAAATCAGAAATCTGGTTAGCCTCCTGTTATCTGGTTATATTGACTGCCAACCTGACAAGATATAGATTCAGCCAGGAGATAGATTTCTATGCGTGTATGTGAGGGGTTATTCTAGCTTGGTAATTTTGTTATGAAGACCTGTACTAACTTCCAGACTGAAATGATTAATCACTTCCTGATTCCTGACTATGGAGACCTTGTGACCACTTGCCTCCATCACCTGCCACCGTGACTTCCCCGTCATGAGTACAATTTCCAACTGTGAGCCAAATATGGACACTTTTCCCCCTTAAGAGAATTTTGTCAGGTATTACGTACAGCAACGATAAAAGCAAGTAATACAGAATATTGGTACCAAAAAGTGGAACTGTTCTTGTGATAATCCTAGCCATGAAATCCTAGGGCTTTGGAACTGCTTTGCAACAGGAATGAAAGGCAGCAGCGACAACCAAGAAAAGCAAGAGAAGAGAAGGTATTTCTGGAGCAGTGGGTTTTTAAGGACAAAAGAGGGGAGTCTGTGTGTGTGTTCATAAAGCTCAATTGGACATATTAGCAGAATAATGAAGTTTGATTGTTGGAACTTGGGTGTTTTGCCTCAGGAATGAGTCAGTGGCCAAATAATGGAATAGACCTTGGGAGGTAGCCTTAGAAATGTAACAATTGGGCCAGGGAGAAGAAAAGGGGGGTATAAGAGCAAAATCTGTCTGCAGTGTTTGCTATGCTCCGGCCTCCCAGCCCCTTCAATGTGGATTATTAAAACAAATAATGGAGTGGATACATTATGCTCTATGAGATGGCCATGAGCTTGTGGGAACAAGGACCAGAAGGTTAAAATTTAAAAGTGACTGCCATGTTCACAAAAGACAGTTTATATTGATTACTAACATAATAGGATCTAGACTTCCCTTTGAGACAAGTCCCTTGGCATGCATGTAAAGGATTTTCTGCATTAGATTGACAGAGATCTGAAGACCCGCTCTAACTGCCAGACTGAATAAAAAATAAAAAGAGAAAGCAAGCCGATCATAAGCTTTCTTTGCACTCTGCTTCCTGACTAGAGATACTGTGTGACTCCTGCCTGAAGATACTGGGACTTACTCAACATGATAGAATGTACTTTTCTTTCCCTTCCAGACAGGGTTTCTCTTTACAGCCCAGGCTCTCCCAGAACTCACTCTGTAGACCAGGCTGGCCTCGAACTCAGAGATTTACCTCTGCCTCCTGAGTGCTGGCATTAATGGCCTGAGCGGTCTCACCTGGCTTGATGCATTTCAGGTTGTGAGCTGGAACAAACCATTTCCCAGGTTGTTTTTTGTCTGGTTTATTTTGTTTTATTCTTGGCTTCGGGGTGGATGCTGAGAAAACTCACTTTAGAGACAGAAGCTTACAAATGAAAACTTTATTTTCTGAGCACACAGGGAGGTGGTCAATTGGAGACCTAAACCAAGGCCCTAAAGGGAGATTGTACAACATTTTTAAAGGACAGGAACACAAAAGGGGGCAGAGGGAGCTGCAGTGTTATCCAACTGTATTTTGACATTACAGGCTAAGCAAAGGAACACCCTTGCTGGAAACTGGACTGTATCCAGGGCTCATGGCTTCAAGGTCCTTAATTCAGCTTTTGCAGTCAAGTCTCCTCCTGGACTCTGGCCTGGAATTTTAGAATGATAAGGGAGCAAAGGAGTGGAAAACTGCATATAGTCAATAGGGCATAATGGGCAACTGTTTATATATTTTTCTAATTTATGCACCTTAGTTTAGATAACAATAATTTCTATATTCTTTACCAGTTAATAATCAATTAAGAAAACTTTTGGGGCTGGAGAGATGGCTCAGTGGTTAAGAGCACTGACTGTTCTTCCAGAGGTTCTGAGTTCAATTCCCAGCAAGCACATGGTGGCTCATAACTATCTGTAATGGGATCTGACACCCTCTTCTGGTGTGTCTGAAAACAGTGACGGTGCACTAACATACATGAAATAAATAGATAAATCATTTTTTAAAGAAAAGATTTATTATTTTTTAAAAATATTTTAGAGAAGTGGGATAGGTGTTCATTCCTAGACTTAGGAACATGAACTTGTTTGATCCTACCAGCAAGATGGAGAAGTTTCCTTGAGCTGGCTGGACTCAGCCAATTGTCTCCTTAGAAGTCGTCCTTGAAATGTTTGGACTAAGACAACTGTTTACAACAGAAGCTGTTCAGCTTTAGGGAAGTCCTCAATCCCTAGGGACCGGGACCTTGAATTTAGTTTCTCCCTATGATTAAATGGAGTCTCAAAAAGAAATGGCAGTACTTAGATAACTTTCTCTTGCTTGCTCCCAACATTTACCACAGCAATGAGATAAGTAACTGATAACTTTCCTCAGATCACTCATCATAGAAATAACCATGGCTTGTTAATATCTGTGAAATAATATCCTTTTATCTTCCTATAATATCATAGTCTTAAAAATATTATTAGCTGGGTGTCATAGTACATGCCTTTAATCTCAGCACTTGGATGATAAAGGCAGGTGGATCTCTGTGAGTTTGAGGCCAGCCTAGTCTACACTGTGAATTCCAAGACAGTCAGGACTGTGTAGAGAGAACCTGTCTCAGAATAATTTTCATTCCATTTGTGTAATGTTCATGCACTTGTGGCTATAAAGTGCTCTTATCTGCTAAGTCACCAATTCCTCAGTTATAATTTACCATCTAGCCCGTGTAGCGGAAGCATAATAGTAAATGCCTAGTGACCAACTCTCTAAAGAGGAGATAAGCCTTAGTTTGTAGTGTTTAATAATTGTTATCGTGTGAATAGAAAACTATGATTATAGTAGATTGCAAACCATATGGGAGTTACCAAAATTTTGGGAAAAGGAGACAGTTGATCTTTGGGAGCAAGCCAAGCCAAGCTTCAGCACATATTGTTCAATACAAGCTCCTGCTTTCCACACTCGCTACCCGTGCTTTCTCACAAGTTATTTCAAAGTCATACATATTTAAGGATGTGTAATTTTAAGAGCGTTTAAGCGTGTCATATGATTCTATGATGTGTTCATCACAGACTCAAGTTCTTGTATTAGTATTATTTAACAAATCTTTGATACACGTGCTGGCTAAGTTTTTGCCCACTTTGCCCAAAAGTAGAGTCCCCTGGGAAGAGGGCGTCTGGGCTGAGGAATTCTTCCATCCGATTGGTTGGCAAGGCCGTACTCACGTGTCTATGCGGCATTGACAGTTGCTGATTATGTGGGGCGGCCCAGCCCACTGTGAGTTGTGCTGGTCCTGGGCTGGTGGGCCTGGGTAGGGTAAGAAAAGTTGTTGAGCAGGTTGGAGGGAGGGAGGAAGCAAGCGGGTAGGCAGCAGTTTCTCTTCTGTGGTGGTCTCTGCTTCAGATCTTGCCTCCAGGTTCCTGTGTGGAACCCCTGCCTGAGCTTCCCTCACTGATGGACTCTCTCCAAATAAGTCCTTCCCTCCTTCTAGTTGTTGTGGTTAATATTTTATCATAACAACAGAGGAAAATTAGGATAATGGTCGTTATGAATTTGTTATGTCAATCACGTTTTCAACCTTTTAAAATTTATAACACCCTTCCCCCCTCCTTTTCTGGTCCTATGGATCAAACCTCAGAACCTTATGATTTCTAGGCAAGTGCTCTGCTGCTGAATTTAAAATTTACAGTTTGCAAATTAAATGTCAATTACTAAGCAGGCAAATTAATTTGCAAGCTCTACTACATTTTTACTACTTTGAGGTACTGTGCATTTTCTCTGTCAGGGAAGAGCAAGTGTAAAACTATTATCACTAATTTTCCACAACGAAACTGTAACTATAATTAGTGACGTGGCCTCTTTAACAGTTGCAATTTTGAAAAGGAACTTTTTATGATGTTCTATTGGCAACATAAGATCACCAACCATTTAGAGCTCTGAACTTTTTTTCCTGCCTTTTGAATTACCAAGAGCTTTCATCCTGTTGTGTCCGGCACTTTTCTGAATACTTTAGCTTTATTAGCTTGAGTGGCTCTTACATCATTGTGAAGGTTTATGCCACCGCTGGGCTCTGAAAGGCTCAGTTCTTTTCCTTTCTCGTCGTTGTATAAAATTCTGCCAAGCTGTCTTTCTAACCCAAGTCTTGGATTTCAAAGTCAGTTTTTTTTGTTTTTTTTTTTTTGTTTTGTTTTGTTTTTTTTTAAAGCAAATTGAAGTGGCTTGTTCGTCTTTGAATGGAAAATCGAAACAAACATGGTTGTTCCTAGGAATGTTTGAGGAGAAGGTTTATTGTAGATAGGAGGAAGGAAACAGCCAGAGGCATCTGGAAGGTTCCAGAGTGAACCGGGCAAATCTAGCCAGTAGATTGAACCAGGCTTTGAGAGGAGAGGTGGGGGGAGGGCAAGGGGGGGGGGAGGAGAAGGAGACAGGAGAGTCAAACAGACCAAGAGAGAGTGAGGAGCCAGCCAAAAGGACCCAGAGCTAAAATGGCTAAGGTTATATAGGGATCAGGCTGCGGGAAGGGAAGGGAAGCCCAGCCCCTGGGCAGGAGAGTAGGAGGCAGGGCTGAGAAGGGCTGGACCCCTGGTACAGAAAGAGGCTGTACATCCTCCTCTGAATGATGGACCTTTCTGTTCACTGTGTTCTCGCAACTCTTTGCTTCCTTCTAAAAGAACAGATAACGAATAGTAACACCACGGTCTAGAAAGTTTTCTACACACTTGGCACTTTGTTAAAAGAATCTCATTTAGCCCTCACAAGTTAGATACGATTATCTTCTACGGGTAAGCCTTAAAAAAAAGTCTTGCCCAAGTTTACACTACAAAAAGTTCCTAAAGCAACATTTGAGCTTGAGTCAAGAGACAGAGCCCAGTCTTGGTCACGTGACCCTACATTCAGGTTAGGTTGTTTACTCTTAGGGGACAGCGATGATTTTTACTTTGTTGTTGTTTAGGAAAACCAAGATTTTGTGTGTGTGTGTGTGTGTGTGTGTGTGTGTGTGTGTATGTGTTTTTAAATATCCAAAACGTGTTTATTTGGGTGGTTTTCCACTTATCTTAGGAACTGTCCTGGAACTCACTCTGTAGACCAGGCTGGCCTCGAACTCAGCAGTCTGCCTGCCTCTGCCTCCCAAGTGCTGGGATTAAAGGCATAGCCACTGCTGCCCTGCCTTAGGATGCTTTTTATCCTGCTTGTTCTGGTAGGAAGGTATGTCCTTCAGTCGACCTTGTTTCTCTTCCTAGAGGCTAGCAGAGGATAGAACAGCCAAAAGAGAAAGGGGCTCCTTATTAATGGGGCTAAGGGCTGTGGTGACTTTACAGCAACCTGAGCTGGGCCTCTGCAGCAGGCACCACCTGCTTCGCATTCCCCCTCTCCTCTCTGGAGAGGGATGGAGGCGTTCCTTTGGAAAGGTGTATTCTTGTAGGGAAGCTGGCACTACCAGAAAGCTACAGATATTTTTAAAGACCTTGTTTTATAGTATATGATTAAATGTTAACATGAATAGTCAGCCCACACGTTATTATTATTTTTTTCCATTCTCAAGGGCGGGCCTTTCTTTCTCTCTCCCTTCCTTCCTCCCCTCACCACTCTGGTTCTCACTCTTTTCATCTCTGCCTTTTCCTCTTATTCTTCACTCTCCCTCTCATTGACCTCAAACTCCAGGCCTCAGATGGTTCTTCAGCTTCCACTTGATGAGCTATGACTCCAGACATGTGGTTTTGTCTTAATTACATACGAGTTCATCAAAACAGGCTAGATTGTTCGATTACGCATAAACTATCCTCTAAACCCATGTACCTTCCTGATGTACCCCCCCAGGAGGGAGTGCAACTTCTTTTCCTTTTGTAGACATAACTCTGTGGTCACTTTCGTCTCTTTAAAACACTGCTTTGTGGCTGGGTGAAAAAGAGGAACAGAATGTAACAGTTTTTCCTATTTCAACAATCCCCCCCCTTATTAATACTGAGAATTTTAAGTGACATTTACATATGCATTTATTTAGATATAACAACCTAGCCAAGTAGATAAGCTGATGGGGTTACCATATAATTCTTCTATTGTTTTTTATATCATTGATGTATTTTTATAACTCCCTAGTTTATTTTCATTTTTTCCTAGCCTATTTTGAAAACAATTCTTTCTGATATATACCCATATCTGTATTAGCCCAAGGTGCAGGAATTACCTGTATCTGCTTATAACATATTTTCTTTTTTTCTTTCCCTTTTCTTTCTTCCTTTTCTTTCTTCTCTTTCTTTCTTTCTTTCTTTCTTTCTTTCTTTCTTTCTCTCTCTCTCTCTCTCTCTCTCTCTCTCT
>NC_034598.1:85125016-85159061 GCF_900095145.1 Mus pahari | reverse complement strand
TTTCTCTCTCTCTCTCTCTCTCTCTCTCTCTCTCTTTCTTTCTTTCTTTCTTTCTTTCTTTCTTTCTTTCTTTCTCTCTCTCTTTCTGTTTCTTTGTTTCATTTTGTTTTTCAAGACAGAGTTTCTTTCTGTAGCCCTGGATGTCCTGGAACTCACTCTGTAGACTAGGCTGGCTTTGAACTCAGAGATCTGCCTGTCTCTGTCTTCCAGGTGCTGAGATCTAAGTTGTGCACCACCATTGCCCAGCTTGCCTATAACTTTTAAAAATGCTGATTAAAGAATGAATAGTTGGGGGCTGGTGAGATGGCTCAGTGGGTAAGAGCACCCGACTGCTCTTCTGAAGGTCCAGAGTTCAAATCCCAGCAACCACATGGTGGCTCATAACCATCTGTAACAAGATCTGACTTCCTCTTCTGGAGTGTCTGATGACAGCTACAGTGTACTCACATATAATAAATAAATAAATCTTAAAAAAAAAAGAATGAATAGTTATTTTCTTCCTTCCTTCCTTTCTTCTTCTTTTCTTTCTTTCTTTCTTTCTTTCTTTCTTTCTTTCTTTCTTTCTTTCTTTCTTCTTTCTCTTTCTTTCTTCTTCTTTCTTTCTTCTTTCTTTCTTTCTTTCTTTCTTTCTTTCTTTCTTTCTTTCTTTCTTTCCTTCTTTCTTCCTCTCTCTCTTTGAGACATGGTTTCTCTGTGTGGCCCTGGCTACCTTGGAACTTGCTCTGGAGACCAGGCTGGCCTCAAACTCAGAGCTCTGTTTTCCTCTGCCTCCATAGTACTGGGATTAAAGACCCACTCAACCATGGCCTGGCTCATTTTAAACTTTAAAATTAAGTTTGCATACCATAGCCAAGTTAGATTTGACATGTGGGTTATATGTCCATATAAATTAGCATATCTCAATTAACCAGTAAATAAATGGTATATAAGTGTCCTTTTGGATATGTTTTTAAAATCAAAGGGCTCAAAAAGTTAAAATGCTAAAGATTAATTGCACCAATTTTTCCTAACTTTTGCATACACTTGTGTGTACTATGAGTACATATAAACTAAAATTTTTAAAAATTTACTTTTATGTGTATTGGTGTTTTGCCTGCATGTATGTCTGTGTGAGGGTGTCAGATCTCGGAGTTACAAACAGGTGCGAGTCACCATGTGGATGCTGGGATTTGAACCCACTTCCTCTAGAAGAACAGCCAGTGCTCTTAACCACTGAGCCATATCTCCAACCCCTATGCTAAAATGATGAAGGCAGGGAGCTGCTATAATCAGAGTTATTAGGACTCTGTAGGAAGTCCAGGGCAGAGGAAAGGTGTCTGTGGGTGTTGGCAGTTTGAAGTACACTAGACTATCCAGTCTGTACTGTGCTCAGAGACTGGGCCTCAAGAACTTCCTTGTGTTCTGTTGCTCTATGTTTGATTGTCCTAATAGTTCATAATCAGGGCAAAGCAGGAGGTTTGGCTAGCCTTTCTTTGCCCCTCCCACACCCCATCTTTGGTTTGTCAATCAAATGTTACTTTTAACATTTATTCCTCTGTAAATACAGCTGATTTCCACCTACAGTTATTTCTAAGAAACTCCAGGTCATCTGAAGGAAGGGGTTGGGCCTGGGGATAAGGGGTTGGGCCTGGGGATAAGGGATGCTATCTTTTTTTTTTTTTTTTTTTTTTAAGATTTATTTATTTATTATATGTAAGTACACTGTAGCTGTCTTCAGACACTCCAGAAGAGGGAGTCAAGATCTCGTTACAGATGTTTGTGAGCCACCATGTGGTTGCTGGGATTTGAACTCAGGACCTTTAGGAAGAGCAGTCGGGTGCTCTTACCCGCAGAGCCATCTCACCAGCCCAAGGGATGCTCTCTTAACTGAAGTTCAGAGACAGAGAGAAGCAGGGTTCTGGGTGGGGACTGGGGATGAGTCACCTGGCCAGGGACAAGACCTGGCCAGCTGTAGGCGGCCTTCCCTAGTCTAGTAAGGCTCTGAAGTACAATCCATCTCTGTCAAGCCAGCTTCCAAGTGGGCGTCAGTCCCAAGACAGGCATTTTTATGAGCTGTTATGGATCCTATGTCCAAGTAATACAATCTTGGCTTTGTAGTTATTTTTAAAAACTTGATTCCCCCCCTTTTTTTTTTTAAGAGAAGGTGTTGCTAAGTAGATCATGATGACCTCAAACCTGTAGCACTCCTCCTGCCTCTGTTCCCAAAGGACTGAGATTACAGACCCATGTGTCACTACACCCAGATTGATTCCTTTCAAATAGCTCAGATTGCTTTCATCCCTACACAGTATTTGTGTTAGCAAATTCCTGTTTGTTATCCTGGCATGCTTCAAGCATTGTTAACTTTAAAGCTGGTTCTTCCCATCTCAAGTGGCTGAACTGTCTCTCTCTCTCCCAACTGTTTATGAAACATTTTAGTGATTTATATCTTTTTCCAAAACCTGATTCTACAACAGGTGGCCAGCCAATATGGCCCAGACACACCAACAGTACCTACTAGGGCCCCTGCCAAACCATCTCTAAGGGTAGGCACTATATTTTAAAGATGATTAAAAGTGAGGTTAACTGGATGAGAGAGCTGGCTTAGCAGACAATACACTTGCCATGCAATCATTAGGACTTGAACTTGAGTCTCCAGAAGTCTGTAATCCCAGCACTCTTTAGGCAATAGGGGAGAGGCAACAAGAGACCAACAAGAGGATCCTAGGAACCAGGTAACCTGGAGTATGCAAGTAGCTGTTGAGGAAGAGATAGAAGAAGGCGTGGCACTACAACCAGGGCTGTTCTCTGACCTCCCCTTGTGTGACCAAAGTCACATTCGTACATAAAGTGAAACTAAAGGTGAAAGCGATTTTTCCAAGTTAACATAGCTAGGAAAATATTAGAACCAGGACTTCGATTTGGACATTCCATTTCAAAATTTCTACTAAGTGTGTGTGTGTGTGTGTGTGTGTGTGTGGTCAGAGTATAACTTTCGAGAACAGTTCTTTCCTTCATGGTAGTTTGGGCATCAAGTTCAGGTCATCAAGCTTGCTCGACAAGTACTCTTTCTGGCTGAGAGCCATCTCACTGGCTCTAGACTTTCTAATTTCTAGGTCTTTAGGTATATTCGGTTAAACATGACATGCTGTCAATTTTACTTCCTTTAAGGTTAGACAAACGAATGGAAACATTAAATTACAGCTGTTAGTCTAAGGGAAGAATCTTGGCAAAAGAAACCGAGATTAAAAAGCTGAAATGGCCAAAAGAATAGCATTAACAGAGCTATTTGTAGAGCAGAAAGTTGAGGTCGGAGGAAATGAAGAAGCAAGACTAGGATGAGAAAGTCAGCGATAGAGGCACAGACAAGATGAAGGGGAGATGAAGAAAGGACCATCTAGGAACTGGAGTCAGCGGCTCCTGCTGAATCAGGGCAGCGGGAGGACCAAGTGGGAGTCCGAAGTAGGCAGGGCTGAAGATTCCCGGAACTCCCACAGGTCCCGCCCACCTCGAGCTCGCTCCGCCCCCGACTCCTCTCCCCGCCCCCGGTCTCTTAGGTGATGCTGCAGCCAAGATGGCGCTGGCGGCGGCCGCGGCGGCCTGAGCGTCATGCTCCGGGCTCTCGGCGGCGGCTGCGGCGGCTGTGGCCTCGGCCAGGCCCTCGAGTCTCTCCTGAGAGCGAGCGCTCCGGCGCTTCTCCTCCGGTCCGGTGAGGAGGGACCGAAAGGAGACTGCCGCGAAGTGAGGAGGCTGTGAGGAGCGGCGAGAGAGCGGCGCTCCAGCCCGGCGGGCACCATGGCTGGGATCATCAAGAAACAGATCCTGAAACACCTCTCCAGGTCAGCGAGCGCGCGGGGCCGGGCCGGTCCGCTGGCCGCCGGTTCTCGGGGCCAGGTCGCAGGTTCGGGCTCTGCCGGTGCCGCTGGCGCCCCCGACCGGCCTCCGGAGTCCCGCGGAGGGCGGCGGGGCTCGGCGGGCCGGGGTCGCCTCCTCCGCCGGGGGCAGCTCCTGCGCCGAGGCTGGTGACGTCCCCGGCGTCACTCAGGTGCTGGGTGGATGGGGTGGGCTGGGACCCGGTCGGGCTCGGAAGCTCCCGGGGCTCGGAGCCGAGTGGCTCCGTTAGCCGAGGAGGACTGGGGTGTGTATGTGTGTGCCAGGGAAACGTTAACCTTGTGATTGTTCTCGGTGCCTCCTACCTGGCGTCCCCGCTCCGCGGCACGGGAGGGTGTGCTTGTTTGCACAGTTCGGATTTGTTTTAGGGGAAATTAAGCAGGAGTTCTCCGCTTCGGCCACTTCTCCGTGGAAGTCGTTTTCAGTCCCGCATCGTTCTTGCTGGAGAGTTTTCCGATTTTGGCTTCCGCGACCCTTGAGTTCAGGGAGTTAACGTCTCTGGTGTTTAAACCCCAGACGTGTCACTCTTTCCATTTCATAACACAGTTTTAGTCAGAAACATGACTCAGTAAACTGGCAGTTTGTTACTGCTCTTGGCTTCTCCATATTTGTCTCAAGACACAGGCTAAATGTAAGACCCAGTTCCAAGTTGGTGGTGACAGGGAATTCAAAGCTCTTGGTTAGGATGTCTTTCTCTCCTCTGTTATTTGTAAGTTAATGAATGCTTTTAACTGATTAAAGGAACGTTCTCAGGTTTAATGATAGACTTGTATAGTAAACATAAGTCTTCATTTTCCGGATATGTGTGTGTGTGTGTGTGTGTGTATAATACGTATATATGTATTACAGTTGAGAACATCTTGACCAAAAACAATACTATGATTCAGCAGATATTTTCCTGACATTCTATCTTTATATTGAATAAAATTTAATACACACAGTATGTATTC
Organism: Mus pahari; assembly: GCF_900095145.1. Lineage (NCBI taxonomy): Eukaryota > Metazoa > Chordata > Mammalia > Rodentia > Muridae > Mus > Mus pahari. The sequence continues at coordinate 85,154,241 of NC_034598.1, read as the reverse complement.
ATAAAGTATCGAACTATAGCAAAGTTTGTGATTATGTGTTTGGTTCTTAATATCACTAATGAGAGAGAGAGAGAGAGGAGAGAAAGAGAGGAGAGAGAGAGAGAGAGAGAGAGAGAGAGAGAGAGAGAGAGAGCATGAGAGAGAGAGCGTGAGAGAGCGTGTGTGAGAGAGAGCGCATTTAAACAGGTTAAGTAAGTAGCTCAGATTGTCCTGTAACTCATAACAAATCTCAGCTCCCCTCGAGTTCAGTGTCATCCCACCTCAGCTTCCTGAGTGCTGAGATTACAGGTCTGTGCTAACATGCTTTGTTGGAACTGTTTTTTTAAAAAAATTATATAGATAGTGCAATACTGAGTCATTTTGAATAATGTTTATTACTTAGGGTAAGTCTGACTCATGAGATGCCCTTTGCCCTTGCCTATTTCTAGATCCATAAGAAAATTCAGATCCATAGACAATGATTTTTATTGCCCTTTTCTCTCCCAGGGATAATGATACTGTAGCACTCTGTATGCCCCAAAGAAAATCTAATTCAGTCGATAAGTGCCTTAGGGCATGATCCTTTAATTCTCTTGTCTAAGTCCATTTGGGAAGACCTCTTAAGAGCAGGAGTGTAATGGCTTACTCTACCACATAGATAACTCCCATATACTTAGAGTTAAGCTCTTAGGATTACATTATAATCTTCCTGATTTCTTACACCTGTGTGGTAAATAGTAATGAGCATTTCTTTTTAAATCAGAAAGTTTCTAAAACATTAGCATTTTCTCTCTTTTTTTTAAATGGAGAAACCATTTGTAGTTTATTTTTTTAAAAAAAGATTATTATTTTTTATTTATTTGCGGTATGCATCCAAGTGTGAACATATGTGCCTGATCCAGCCTAGGTATGGAACATCTGAGGATAACTGGTGCTCACCTCCCACCATGTGTGTTCTGGTGGTGGAACTCAGTTTCCCAGGCTGGGTAGAGTGCTGGCCTAGCATGGAAGATGCCCTGGGTTCAGTGCCTAACACCTTATACACCTTATAAACTGGATGTGGTGACAGATTCCTGCAGTCTCAGCACTCGGGGGGTGGGGTGGGGTGGGGGGGGTGGAAGCTGTCAGATCAAGATCTTGGCAGCATAGCCTGAGGTCAGCCTGGAATGGTGGAATCCTCTGGGGGAGGGGATTGGAACCTGTACCATCATAGAGAGGAAACATTAGGAAAATGCCCAAGTTCTTCCAGTCTTTCCTGCACGGGCTCTTCCAGGAAGAAATCTGTCTAGAAAAACAGAGTGGTCACATTGAGTGAAACCTGAGATTTTAAGATTGAAACTGGCAGTTCTGGAGGCTGGGCAGCACTTTGGAAGTTGGCATATGGACAGGTGAGGAAGAAGAATTGTTTTATAAGAGACTGACACTTTATGCTTTAAGTAAATGCTGCTTGGTTTGAGTATTAGAAGTCATCTTATAAGAAACATCTCTGTTTCTTGCCTAATGTTTGTTTCTTAGTGCCTCTTGCTTTAATGAGAAGTTTGTAGACTTGACTGATCTGAACCAACTATGGGGTGTGTGAAGAGAGACAGGAAGAGGCTAGAAGTGTTATATTTTAAGGGAAATGAAACAGGAAAAGCCTTTGAAAGAAATTACCCAGATTTTTTTTTTTTTTTTAGGTCAGAACAGGGTATGTGTTGAATGTGGTTACAGGGGAATCTTACCCCCGTAAGGGAATGAGAAGTTCTTTAAAACATTCACATATAAGAAAGGAAGATGGAAGGCAGAGGCAGGCAGATTTCTGAGTTCGAGGGCAGCCTGGTCTACAAAGTGAGTTCCAGGACAGCCAGGATGATACAGAGAAACCCTGTCTCTAAACAAACAAACAAACAAACAAAGGAAGATGGAGCAGTATCTACCTGTCATTTCACCATCACACCCTTTTATCTGTTGCTCTATGTCTCTCTGTACACATGTGTGTAGGTGTATGTGCAGGGAAATGTAGTTGAAGCTGTTGAAGATCTGACCACACACCTGAGATAGGCGGAAGACTGGCAGGGACAAAAGGTACACATTTAATTAAGCTGGGACCTGAAAAGTGGTAAGAAAGATCCAAGCACAAATGCTTGCCTCCCATTGCTTAGCCTCAGGACAATATGATACACAGGTTTTTCTGCAGATTAGGAGTTCACTTGGTAGACTGTACCTCACGGGGTGGAGTCTCTGTCCTGTTTGAAGGAGTGGTTGTCAACCCTGGAACTTTGTTCCTTTGGGGACATGTGGCCATGGTTTTGATTATTGTGACTTGGAAGGTTGTCACCTGGTTGGTAGAGGCCAGGGATTCTGCCCGAGACTATCATGCACAGCCAGCACAGACCTGTAATATGAAATTCCATCGGGCTCAGATGTCAGCAGCCGAAAGGCTGAGGAGCTGGTTTCAAATATGTAGATGTGTATCAAATGATGGAGCTCGATAACTTTGCTGGCTCTGGTTATTTTGTCTGCAGGCAACAGAAATGTGTCAACTTAAGTAAAAGGGGAAATATGGTTGAATCTGAATCTGTTGGGTGGGTCACAGATTCAGAGGAAGATCTGACCACACACCCTGAGACAGGCAGAAGACAGGCAGACTCCTTGAATTTCCCTGGGCCTTCATCTTAGAGCAAGGCCTGTCAGTGTCAGATAGTAGACTAGACAGTTCTTTGCTGTAGAGGATTACTCTGTGCTGTGTGGGGTGTTTAATATTTCTAGGAATTTCCAAAAGTTCCCCAGGGGATAAAACTGCAGCTGATTGCAGCTTTGGAGTTAGGACTCTTATTCTCTGATCTTTCCTGTTAAATTATTTGGAGAGAACATTTTTATGGTCCACTTCTTGCTATTCATAGATTAGTTTGTCATGGCAAAGAGTGGAGCAATGTCTTAGTTACCTTTCCATTGCTGTGAAGAGACATGACAACTGAAGCAGTTTATAAAAGAAATCAGCTGGGCACAGTGGTGGCACACGCCTTTATTCCCAGCACTTGAGAGGCAGAGGCAGGCAGATTTCTGAGTTTGAGGCCAGCCTGGTCTACAGAGTTGAGTTCCAGGACAGCCAGGGCTACACAGAGAAACCCTGTTTTGAAAAACCAAAGGAGAAAAAAAAAAAAAAAACATACATAAAAGAAATCATTTAACCAGGGGCTTACATTTCCATAGGATGAGTCTGTGGCTGTCAGGTCAGGGAACATGATAGCAGGCAGTCAGGCATAACACTGGAGCTTAAGTGAGAGGCAAGGAAAGAAAGCCAACTGGGAATAACATGGACTTTTGAAACCCCAAACCCTGCCCCAACCCACTCCCAGTGACTTACCTCTTCCAGTAAGGCCACACTTCCTAATCCTTACCAAATAGTTCCACCAAGAGGTGATCAAGCATTCAAATATAGGAGCCCATTGGGAGTATTCACATTCAAACCATCACAGACAGCAAAGATATGGTTATGGAGAGAATTATTTTGGATTGAGATTGCTGCTCATTTTGGTGTCAATAATAGGCTTAGCTAAATTAGATTTTCGTGGGCTTTATTTGCTATGTTAAGGGAACTGGACTTCATTCCTGACTTGTGGCTGACTACTAATAAGTAATTCCAGCTAACAGAAGGGTATAGTTAGTATAGGAGTCTTGTTTATGGAGTCTGGCTCCAGGAACAATACCTAAAGGCGAAATATAACATCCACAAATGGACTTGGAGTAACTTATGTACTGGAGGGATGCTGTGTCCTTCAGAACCTAGTATCTGTTTGTTGCTCTGTGTTTGGAGAACCAGATTTGAAAAAGTTCTGGGTCCAGGGCAGCTCCAAGGATGGAGATAGGAGAGATAACCTGAATGTCTCAGTGTGAGTTGTTTTATAAACTAAGGGGAAAGGACAGTTTGAAAGGGTGAGTGCAGGCTGAGGAGTTGGCTTGTGGGTGAGGTGCCTGCTGTACCACCATGAGGACCTTCGTTCAGATCCCTACCACCCACATAGAACCCCGTGCAGCAGCTTATGTCTTTAATCCCAGGGCTGAGAAGGCAGGGAGGTTTCCTGGAGCTCGCCTGCCAGTCTAGCCAAATCTAGCTGAATCGGTGAGTTCTGTGTTCAGTCATTCCCAAAGGTAAAAAGGAAATCGAAGAAGATATCAGCTGTTAATGTCCGGCCTCCACATCTGTGTGCACACATGTGTATCCGTATACAAACTCGTGCACAAAGTCACTTTCTCAAGTAACTAATCTCTATTCAAAGACCAAGTTTTCACATGATTTTTGGTTGTTTTTGTTTTGTTTTGAGTCAAGGTCTTGCTGTTTAGCACAGCTTTGCTTGGAACTAACATTTCTTAAGTATTCATGGTGTGTGTAGGCTACATGGATGCTGTGGTATGCATGTGGAAAGGCAGAGGATAACTTGTGGGAGTTGGATCGCTCCCTTCCATGTAGGTCCTGGGAATGGAACTCAGGTCATGGGTTTGGTGGCCAGCATCCTTACTCACTGGGCCATCTCATCAGCCCTTGTCTGGGACTGATCTTCCTGCCTCCAGCTTCCAAGTGCTATAAATTCAGGCTTGGGCCTGGACCTCAGGCCCACATCTTGTAATAAAGCTTGACAGTTTGTAGGGAGGTGTACATTTCAGATCATGAGCGTGCGTGCACGTGCATGCGCGCGCACACACACACACACACACACACACAGACACACAGACACACAGACACACACACACTACATATTGATCATTACAGATGCAAGGATGATTTTAATTGATTCAGTTCTGTTCTAGGAAGCATAAATAGGGGTTTTAGCTTATTTCTAAACTACATTGCTGTATGAAATTTGTGAGTTGGTTTACTTAGATTAGGCAACTGAGGGAAAACTTGGTTACTTTTTAGATTACAAATGAATTTGCTTTTATAAGATTTGACATTATTTAAAAGTAATTTTGTTTTTTCATTTTAATATAATACCTAGTAATACATGTATATTGACATTAGCTGTACTAGTTTTTTTTTTTAACAAATAAGTTACTGGATGCTTGCTTTGTACTGCTGAGAACATAGTAATGAAAAAAAGCGATAGAAACCCCCACACTCATGGTGTTACATTTTAATCAGAGGATAAAGGTAATTAATCAATAGTCAACAGTCAAACATGTAACAGGGTGTTAAATGCACTTTAAAAAGAAACAGAAAGGGGGTAGGAAGATTGGGATGGGGTTCGTAGTTAGTCCCGATTGTTGGCGGTCAGGAATGCTCAACTGGAATGTATTTCACAAGACTTGAAAGGGGTGGTGGGAGCCAATGCAAACACCTCTGATGGTGGTAGCTTGCTTGCTATTTTGAAATATGTTGAGGCCTCCAGTGAGGTGAAATAGAGTGGAGTAGGAAAGAAAACACAGGCCACGGCTGGGGAGAGTGTACCTCACTGGTGAGAAGCTTGTATGGCATGCTTGAAACCCTGGGTTTGATCCCCACCTGACAACAAAATGATCCAGATCATGTCAAAGTACAAAAAAAAGTCCTTTGGGGGCTGGAGAGATGGCTCAGTGGTTAAGAGCACTGACTACTCTTCCAGAGGTCCTGAGTTCAAATCCTAGCAACCACATGGTGGATCACTACCATCTGTAATGAGATCTGAGGCCCTCTTCTGTGTGTCTGAAGACAGCTACAATGTACTTACATATAATAACAAATAAATCTTTGAGCCAGAGTGAGCAGGGCCGGAGTGAGCGGGGCGACAGTGAGCAGAGGTCCCAAGATCAAGTCCCAGCAACCACATGATGGCTCACAACCAGCTACAGTGTACTCATATATACATAAAATAAATAAATAATATATATATATATATATATATATATATATATATATATATTTAAAAAAAAAGATCTTTGGGGACAAAGGATGTGGGCTCTCCAACTTCAGATCTAGAGTGCTTGACTAATATGTACAGGGCCCTGAGGGCTATCTAGGGTGCCACATTAGAAATGGAGAGACATGACAGGACATGCCTACAATCCTAGTGTGTGTCATATAGAGAAGGGAACTCAGGAAGTTCAAGGTCATTCCTTGCTACTTTGTGAGTTAGAGGCCAGCACAGGCTCTGTAGAAGACAGGGTCTCTTGTATCCTTCATCTACAGCCTGTTACCCACCAGGAATTTCTGTCCTTCCTGTGGGTCCTGGGGACCAAACCTAGGACCTCTGGAAAAGCAGCAGATGCTCTTAGCCACTGAGCCATCTCTTCAGCCCCTAGTTTCAGGTTTTATTTCTGTATTTACTGGGACCAAGTTTCCTTATATCCAGTATCAATGTGGAAACTGATAGTGACTGGCTTTTGCACTGAAGAGAGGTTGGAAATCACTAGAGGTTTTTTTTTTTTTTTTTTAAGCAAAGGATCACTCTGTCAGCTTAGCTTTGTGAGCAACAGGAAGGAGAAGACTTGAAAGGCCAATGGAGACAGTTATCTATGCAGGTGAAAAGAAAATGTTACCAAGGTAGATAGATGCCTTGGAGTTGTGGAGGGTTAGTCTCTAGATGTACTTGGAAGGCAGAGCCCCGTTGACTGACAGACAAGATATGGAATAAGAGTTGTCTTAAGAATGGTAATGGAGGCCACTGACAAGATGGGGTTGCTGTGAACTGCATTGGAGGTGGCTGCTGGGGGAGCAGGCTGTCAGGGATCAGAAGTTTGGTTTTGAATGGTAATTTGTATTTGTTCATTATGAAGTAGAGATGCCCTCCCTTTTTAAATTTATGACCTGATTTAGAGTATGCAACCATTTAGTCTGGCAATAACAATGAAAGTGTTTTTTTTGTTGTTGTTGTTGAGGCCATCCAATTGGTTCATGATCCTTTTCTCCTCAATACTTCACTTTTCTCTTACTTCTTTTTTTGTTTTGTTTTGTTTTGTTTTTCTAAAATTTATTCATCATTTTATTTGTTTATATTTCAAATGTTATCTCTCCCTCTTCCCAGTCTCTCCCCTCCATGAACCTCCCACCCCCCCTTTGCCTCTAAGAGGGTGCTTTCCCACCTCCCTACCCACTCCTTCCTCCCCACCCTAGCATCCTCCTTCTCTAGGGTACCAAGCCTTCAAAGGTCCAAGGGCCTCCCTTCCCAGCGATGCCAGATAACCAGAGGTCCCTCTCTGGTTTGTGGTTTAGTCCCTGGGAGCTCTGAGGGATTTGGTTAGGTGATATTGTTCTTCCCATGGGGTTGCAATCTCCTTCAGCTCTTCCTCTAACTCTTCCATTGAGGTCCCCAGGTTCAGTCCAATGGTTGCTGTGAGTATCTGGATTTGTCTTAGGCAGGTGCTGGCAGAATCTCTGAGAGGACAGCCATACTAGGCTCCTGTCTGCAAGCACATCTTGGCATCAGGAGTAGTGTCAGGATTTGGTGTCTGTGGATGGAAAGGATCCCACGGTGGGGTGGTCTCTGGATGGCCTTTCCTTCAGTCTCTGCTCCATTTTTGTTCCTTCATTTCCTTTAGACAGGGACAATCTGGGTTAAAAATTTTGAGGTCAGTGGGTGGCCACATCCCTCTACTGGGGACCGTGTCTGTCTATTGGAGGTGATCTCTTCCAGCTGTTGTGTATTTCAACTAACATCATTCCCATTGGGTCCTGGGATCCTCTCACATCCTTGGCATCTGGCACTTTCTAGTGGTTCCCCAAGTTCCCCACCCCATTGCTACTTATTTTTATTCCCTCTCCTGGCCCTCTGGACTTCTCTCCTGTCTCTTTCCATACTTGGTCTTCCCCCACCCCCTTTCCCTCTTCTCCTCCCCCCAACCTGTGATTATTTTCTACCTCCTTCTAAGTGGATTTGAAGCACCCACTGCTTGGCCATTCTTTTTGTTAAGCTTCCTGTGGTCTGTGAGTTTTATCATAGTATTCTGAGCTTTGGGGCTAATATCCACTTATCAGTGAGTACATACCATGTATGTCCTTTTGGGTCTGGGTTACCTCACTTTCTAGTTCCATCCATTTTTCTACAAAGTTTGTGAAGTTTTTTTTTTTTTTTTTAAAAGATTTGTTTATTTATTTTATTTTATTTAATATGAGTACACTGTAGCTGTCTTCAGACACACACCAGAAGTGTGTGCATCAGATCCCATTACAGATGGTTGTGAGCTACCATGTGGTTGCTGGGAATTGAACTCAGGACCTCTGGAAGAGCAGTCAGTGCTCTTAACTGCTGAGCCATCTCTCCAGCCCAAGTTGTTGTTTTTAATAGCTGAGTAGTAGTACATTGTGTAAATGTACCGTATTTTCTGTATCCATTCTTGCGTTGAGGGACATCTGGGTTGTTTCCAGCTTCTGGCTGTTATAAATGAGGCTCTTTACCTCCCTTTAGGACATATTGTCTCTCAGGCGTCATCTTACAAGGACATTTCCTATGAGCAGTTTTAATGAAGCTAGTTTTTACTGATCTTCATTTTTAAGACTCGATTGGGTTTTATTTTATGTGTATGTATGCATGCATGCATGTATATTAAAACAATTGTCCTAAGTTCTGTGGTTGCATTCTCTTTATGGACAGAATGCCTTGATGATCAAGTCCCAGTGGTTGTGGTGTTTTTCCTCATTGCTCCTTTAGCTTCTGCGCTAGAAACTGAATGTAAAAGTTGTTCAGAAACACATTTATTAGTCTAGAGAAATAAATGTATCTGCGTGGGGGAGATGGCTCAGGAGTTCAGAGCACCTGCTGTTCATGCAGATCTCTTTTCTGTTCCCTGCACCCACCCACTGGTTCTCAACCATCTTTAAATCCAGTTTGCGGGGATCTGGTACCCTCTTCTGGCCTCTGTAGGCACCAGATAAGCGTGTAGTGCTTATGTGTGTGTGTGTGTCTGTCTGTCTGTCTGTCTGTCTCTCTATGTGTGCATAGAATATAAATTGCTTGTTCTCAATACCTTTTTGGTAGATTTAAAAAATTGCCTGACATTCAGAGAATTTAGATTAAAAAATTTTGGCACTAAATTAGTTCTCTAATATACTTTATTTTTTAAAAAAATTCTTGGGGTTTTATTTATTTTTATTTTATGTTTATGAAATGTTTTGCCTGAATGTATGTGTGTGCACCACATATTTAAGGTATTCCTGGAGGCCAGAAGAGGGTTTCAGACTCCCTGAAACTGGAGTTACAGATACTTTTTTTTTTTTTTTTTTGTCTTTTCGAGGCAGGGTTTCTCTGTATAGCCCTGGCTGTCCTGGAACTCACTTTGTAGACCAGGCTGGCCTCGAACTCAGAAATCCGCCTGCCTCTGCCTCCCGAGTGCTGGGATTAAAGGCATGAGCCACCACGCCCGGCTTGAGTTACAGATACTTGTGAGCCACTACATAGATGCTGGGAATCGAACCTGGGTCCTCTGAAAGAGCAGCCAGTGTTGTTAACAGCTGATTATTTCTCCAGACCCTTTAAAACACTTGGATATTCAAATATAGTTCATTACTGGAATATTCTCTGGTTTATGAGTTATTTTTCTTCTTTGCCCCTCTCTTATGCCCTCTCTCCTTTCCTCCCTTCTTTAAGAGGCAGGGTTCAGTACCATAATTTAGGCTGGCCTGGAACACACTTTTATCCCAAATTGGTCTTGAACTCACAGCAGTTCCCTTGCCTCTGCCTCCTGAGTACTGGCAGTACCGATGTGAACCACTATACTAGGCTGAACTATTTTTCATAGGTAATGTTAGGTATGCTTCAGTATTCAGAGATGAGAACTACAGTTTTCACTGATTTGGGCAGTCCAACTGATGTGGTAATTTGTATTTGTAGTTTGCTAGTTTTATAGTGTCTGAATTTGTTTATTTAATGTTGTTATCCAGCACAGCCTTTACATAAGGCTTATTCCACATAGCAATCTCATTTTTCTTGGTGCTTTTATATGCATTTAAAAGTGACTGTACCACAGGAGAGTAATGACAGTGGTGGAGAGGGTGAGGAACCCCTACATGGTTAGTGTGTTTGCAGATGTATGCAGTGTCTGCCTGCAGGTAATCTGGTGTGAGATACAACTGTTCTTGTAAGCAAATCACAGCTGAATATTTCACTCCTCTTCCTTCCTTCCCTTAAACTTGCCCCCTTCTGTGTCCCCTGTGTCCCCATTCCCTACAGCGTTCCCTGCTGGCTGTGGTGGAGAATGGTGTGCTGGGAATTGCACAATCAGCTAAGTGAGTACCAGAAGAGTCTAAGAACCCTGGCAGCTGACTGCTTGCTTTCTCCAGGAATAGGGACCTTTTGTCCCTCAGGTAATACTTCTGTTCCCCAGTTTTCATTTCTTTTCTTTAAGCACGGATTGTGCCCCACATAAAGATGACCTCATTCTTAAAAAAGTAGATAGCTACAAATTCATGTAAATCCTCCTTTAGAATGTCTGTTGGTTTTTTTTTTTTTTTTTAAAGGACAAGGTTTGGCAACTCAGAAAGTTGTCACCATCCTTTTCTGATGTTGCAAGGGAAGTTTGGTAATTTACAGCCAGGTATTGGGCAAGAGTAACTAGCATCTGATGTTTTAATATGTATGGCTTCTTAGTATAATGTGATTACTAAGGTCTAAAGACTTTTTTGTTTTTGATCAAAAAATGTTTTGGTAACTTCTCATTCTCCATTGAAGGCCTTCAGAGATCATTTTGTGTTTAATATCAATTTTGATCTGTATCATCTAAATAGTCGTAATCATGGGAATGGTTCTGTTTGCAGTTGGGCAGCCTTTTCATGGTTCTGTCTTACCTTCTGCATCTCATTTGAAGATTTATCATCAGTGGTGAGTTATGCCACCTGCACATAGCTCCAGCTAATTGGGATATCAGATAGGATGCGCGCGCACGCGCGCGCGTGCGCGCGCGCACACACACACACACACACACACACACACACACACACACACACATGCTTGAAGGCCAGGTCCAAACAAAAGACAAAAAAAAAAATGACATTATACAACTCATTACATAGCTCGGACTAATAAAAAGTTAATAAGTGTTATATTGTCACGATGGTCATTTGCCATACTTGCTCCTCTTGATCCTCTGTAGGCACTTAGAAATCTGGATCTCACTGCAAAATTGACAAACTTTTAAAAACTTTTGAAATTCATTTTACTGTAGTGGCAATTAAGGTGTTTGTTTGTTTGCTTATAAAGGCATTCAGGGAAGACTCTGCTCTTGTGTGTACATTCACTGAGTCGTCTGGGTCAGGCATTCAGGAAGTATAGTCCAACCACAGTCTGGTGCATTTTCCCCATTGCTCCTCTTTAACATAGCATCTGCTGGTCAGTGCTTATCTTACTGCAGATGAGCTATTATGATTATATTCTGGTTTTTGGTTGTTGTTAAGATGTATTTATTTTCTGTGTATAGGTGTTTTGCTTGCATGTCTGTCTGTGAACGATGTTTTTGTCTGGTGCCCATGGAAGCCAGAAGAGAGTATCTGGTCTCCTGGAACTGAGGATATACATGGTTCTGAATAGTCACATGGAGTGCTGGGAGTTGAACCAGCACCTTCCAAAAGAGTGACCAGCACTGTTACCTACTGACTTCTGTTCAGCACCAGGAGAGCACTGTGTGTCAGTACTCATTATTTCCAGGGTTAACTCTTTTCATTACCTCCCTATACTTTGCCTTTCTTCCCATTTCTGGGGGTAGACCCTAGCACCCCATATATGCTAAATAAGTGCTTTATCAGTAAGTTGTATCCCTACCCCTTTGAGCTTTATTTCTGTTTTTGAGACAATATCTCACTAAGTTTTCCAGACAGGCAGACCTTTGAACTTTCTTTGCATCCTAGGCCAGGTGTTGAGCTTGCTTAGCCTCCTGGGTAGCCAGATTACAGGCTTGTGCCACCAGACCCAGATTAGCTCCTCATCTGAATCAGTCATGATTCCTTTTTAGTAGATGACTGTTACATTTATAAAGGTTTATTTATTGTATTTGATGTGAGTGTTTTTCCTGTGTGTATGTGTGTTTACTCTGTGTGCCTAGTAACTGTGGACCCAGAGGATCAGCAGCAGATTCCTGCAACCGAGTGAAGACAGTTTGAGCTGCCACATCAGTACAGGGATCTGAATCTGGGTCTTTTGCAGAAGCAGCAAGTGCTGCATCCCACCAGTCTGATTCCCGAGGTTATCTTGTTCTGAAGTTAGGACTTGGCAGACTGCTTGGCACACGTCTGAGCATCTCTGCTGTCACTGCCCAGATTTATCAGTTTTTGTATCAGTTTTCTGCAACTAAATGTTCTCTTTTCCTTCTGGTCTTACACTTCTTTATTTTATCCTTAGCTCTGTTACCAGAGAACTGTTTTAGAGCTAATCTTACTTAAGATTTTGCTAAATCTTTTAATGGTTCATGTTGAAGTTTTCAAGAAAAAGTTGTTTAAGATTGAGCCACAGTCAATCTACTGAGAACGGGAGAAACTGATTCATGGGAAGAAAGTATATTCTTGTAAAATAAAAGTCCTTACTGCCTGTTTTTGTTTCTCAAGGTATACCATTTTTTTTTCTAATGAAAATTTCTTGTACTGTGGTATACTGTTCTATATTACAATACATCTGCATATGACCACTGTATGTGACCCTTTATAAACTTATTACTTACTGCCTCTGTCCTCTGGCTCATTTTCCGAGTAGAAACTTTCTCTTAAATAAGCATGTCTCAGGGAATGCTTTCCCAAAGCTATCTTTTTTTCTTGTTTTTTTCGAGACAGGGTTTCTTTGTGTAGCCCTGCCTGTGCTGGAACTCACTTTGTAGACCAGGCTGGCCTCGAACTCAAAGATCCACACACTTCTGCCTCCTGAGTGCTGGGATTGGGGGCGTGCACCACCACTGGCCAGCTAAAGTTGTGTTGTTTATTTCTAACAATCAAGCACTCTTTCCCAGCCTCCTTTTTCTCCTATTTTCATTTGTATGGCACTGTCTGTGGCACAGAGTAGCATTGTCACACACTGTGGTGAGGTGTGTAGGGGCTCTTCTCTAATAATGAACAGTGACTGTGTCTCACTGTTCAAGTTTCTGCAGAGTCTGCTGGGTGTTCCTATGAAGGGTAAGTGTAGAATTTTGCCACACCTTATACTTCAATAGTCTAGATAACCCCATACTGATTTTAATAACTGGTCCCTATTTTTAGTGTTAGAACCATTTTCATATTTTTTGAAAATAACCCTCCAAGCTGAACGAGATGTTTCTGTGCATAGAAGACGGCATGTGGTCAGTGGGCCCCACCCTCTTCTGTGCTTTAAACACTTATGTTGAAAAACTGATTATTCAAAGTTGTTTTATTTTCTAGCATTTACAAAAATATCCTTGCTGAGCAAACAATGTAAATTGAGGTTGCAAAGCAGAGTGGACAGAGGGAGAGTTCCTCAGTGGTGCAGCCACAGGCAAGACGTCTGCACTTCTGAAGACAGTCTGTCAGCTGTAAGCAACCTTTATTAAACTCACTGGGTTGCCAAAACCAAAAACCAAAAACCAAAACAAGACAGGAACATAGAAGAGAAACTGGTTGGGAAAAGGCAGGAAATGGTGGGAGCGGGAGGGAAATGAGGGAGGTGTGGGGTGACTAGGATAAAAATAAATCAGATACATGTATGAGAATGTCCCAGTGAAACCCATTATGCATAGTTGTGTATAATATATGCTGGCCCCTGGCTCTTAACTTAAAAAACTCCTTTTGCATAGTGAATTGGTTTTGTCCATTTGTTGGAAATCAATTCACTATAAATTTGGATCTATGTTTTAAAAGCTGTATTGTGTTTTATTGATCCATTATTTATTTACACTGGTATCAGGCTAATTTGGTTTCTCAGGCTAATTTGGTTTCTTTTTTATAAATACTGAGCTTGTATAATGCCACCAACTTTGTTCATCTTTTTGAAAGCTATTTTAGGTCTTTTGTATTTCTATAGGAGTTTTTAAATCAGCATGTTATTTCTACCATCCTAATGAAATTTTACTTTTAGTTATCTTAAATCTATGTCTATTTGGGGAGAATTGGTTTCTTAGCAATATTGAGTCATGAAGCCACGTAAATTTATTTAAATCTTTAATTTATATATGTTACATACCCTCTTAAATGTATATAGCTCAAAATATCATTTTCTGTGGCCATGTGTTGACACACCTATAATCCCAGCTACCTTGCCTGGCAACTTGTGAAGGCCATGTGCTGAAATTTATCCTTTGACCTTTGCACGCATGTTTATTTGCACACAGCTACACACATGCATACATGCATGTGTACACACACATGGATGCACTCACTAAGGAGAGTAAAAATGAACCCTTTAAAGGGAAGGAAGCAGTTACCTTTCAGAAGAGCATTGGGGTAGAGGAAAGCTTGGTTAGGCTGAAAGGCAAAGCTTTGGATCAAGGAGAAGACCGTGGATGTCTCTGTAGAAGAGCCTCATTTGTTTCTTACTCTGCACTGGAGGTATACTATTGGATGTATAATGCATTTCATGGACTGTGAAAAGTACGATTAATTGTAGATTAAGGATTTAATGTTCTTAGGGGCTGGAGAGATGAGATGGCTCAGCGGTTAAGAGTACTGGCTACTCTTCCAGAGGACCCAGGTTCAATTTCCAGCACACACATGGAAGCACACAACTGTCTATAATTTCAGTTCCAGGTGTTCTGACACCCTCATACATACATACAGACAGACATACATACATGCAACTAGAACACCAATATATATAAAATAAAAATATATAAATTACTAAAAAAATTATTAAAAATAAATAGAATATTTAATTTAAACAATCTATCAGATTAGGGAAAAAGTTTCCAAAAATATCCCTTTTTGTTGACTTTAAAATGTGGTATTGTAAGCCAGGTGTGGTGGCACTCAGAGGCAGAGGGCGGCAGATCTCTGTGAATTCAAGGCCAGCCTGGTCTACGAAGGTAGTTCTAGAACTCTAGGCCTGCCAGGGTCTCTCAGTAGTAAGACCCTTTCTTAAGACAAAACAAAAAGACCATTGGTTTGAAGGCATTTTATCTTTCTAGAAATAGTGTTAGGAATACAGAGGGGCACAGATTTATATAACCACTTACAATGACTTCAATATGTCTGCATATGTAATGGTTTTCTTTTTCAGTGCTGGAGAACCAGATTCAGGACTTACTTAACTTGTCACACAAGAGCTCTGCCCCTGAAGTACATGCTCAGCTCCATATTGGCTTTGATCCTTATAAAGACAGTCTTGAGAGTCTGTCTAGTGATTGCACTTCCCTACTCATTGTGAGCTCCTGTTGTCAGTGTGTGTCCAGCTTGGGTGAACTGAGAGCAGAATTGCAAATAGTCCTTTGGAAGGCTTCTGTTCTAAAATGTTGATTTGTTTGTTTCTCAGTCACAGCTGTTATCAGTAATTAGCTGTAGACTAAGAATTTAATGTTGCCTCCCCGAGGCAGTGTATTCAACCTCTACACGAACTAAGTGTAATTAAAGACGCATTTCAAAGTGTTTTATGTGTTACTTTCCATGTTTGTGGTGTTTCCTAGTAACGTGTGGTGGGCAGTCACTCAAGAAGTATTTGCTTGGGCTGGAGAGATGGTTCAGCAGTTAAGAGCAGCAGCTGCTTTTCCAGAGGTCCTGAGTTCAATTCCCAGACCATATGGTGGCTCACAACCATCTATAATGGGATCTGAGGCCCTCTCCTGGTGTGTCTGAAGACAGCTAAACTGTACTCATGTGCATAAAACAAACAAATCTTAAAAAAGTATTTGCTTACAAATATTAATTTTTAAAAATTTAACAAAAATAAAATAACGAATTTGAAGTGATTTTATTTTATTTATGTTTTTAGAGAAAGGGTCTCACTATGTCGTTCTTGCTGATCTATAACTTATTTTGTAGATCAGGCTGGGCGTGACTCAAAGATCTGTCTGTCTCTGCCTACCAAGTTCTGGGATTAAAGGCATGTGCCACCACACCTGTCCTGCTTTATTTCCTGTATGGCTAAACTTAATCAGTTTTCAATGCAGTGATATTTTGCCCTTTCTGTGTTTAAAACACTCAACAATTTGCTAACATATGGACCATACTTAAGAACTGCAGTTTGGATAACTATTAGAAAAAAATTAAACTGTTTAACATGTATTGTTAAATTCTCTGTAAAATCTAGGCTTTTATGCTGTATTGTGAAATACAATCACACGGAAATGCTTGTTTCTAATTACTATTAGATACTCGATGACATTTGCTATTTGACAACATATTTTCAAGATCCAGGATGAGCTCTTTGTGAGAATAGTGCAGGGTGTGAACACGTGAGCACAGCAGTCGGAAACATGCTTTCTGAGTCGTTAGGATATTTGAGAAATGCACGTTTATTGGTGATCTTAGACTGGTGTCATGGAGGGAGGTCTGTGGATGGGAGGAGGTGGCTCGGAGGAAGGGAGGCGAGCCGTCGGGGAGACGTTAGGATAAGTGTATGTTCTGAGGTTCCTGCGGAGGGTTAGGATAAGCGTTTGTATGTTCTGAGGTTCCTGCTCTGCTTTGTGCTTGTTTTTCCTTTTAGAGACTGACCTTAAACTAACCATGTAGCCCAGGCTAGCCTTGCACTTCTGACCCTTCTGCCTCCATTTCCTAAGAGTTACAGGCATAAGCCACTAGGGCCAACTCTCCAATATTCTCTTTAGCTTTAGAATCTCACATTGTCCTTCACACACTCTAACTAATGTGGTTCCCTTAACAAATAGCTACCTCCTGTTGCTTTGGCAAATAAATAACTATGCGATATTTGGAGGTTTTATGTACTCATTTAAAACTTTTATTACATTTTATTCAGTTTTATTTGTTTTTGTGTTGGGGCGTGTGTGTGCACACGTGGAGGTCAGAGGCCAGCCTGTGGGAGTCAGTTCTCTTCTTTCACTTCGTGGTTCCAGGGATGGAATTCCAGTCTTCAAGTGTAGTGTCGGGGGCTTTACCTACTGAGCCCTCACCAGCCTGTGTTTCATGTTTTCTGACTAAGTCTCTCTGTCTAGGCCATTGTTGGATTCTTCATCCTTCACCTTAGCCTCTCTAGTGCTGGGTTACAGGCATGGACCGCCCTGGAGAGCTTTGTTTTTGTGATGAGACTGCAAAACCAATTTGATGAAAATGGATATAAATATGATTAAGATTTTTAGTGTGTAATATCAGATATAAAAATGTATGTTTTCTAAGTTAAGGTGTATTCCATGAAGTTTCATGAAGCCCAAACATTTGTAAAGAACATTAGGGTAATTTGTGCAGTGTTCATGTTCTTCAAACCTTATGGTAGTATTGATAGTGCTGACACTCACCCAGTTGCTGTGTGTTGGGGCTCTTTCTAGCATGTCACATGTTCTAACTTGGACAATCCTCAGAATTACTCCACCAAGGAGATTCTGGTATCCCCTTTACATGTAAGGAAACTGAGGTGTGCGTTTTACTTGTCCTGTGTTTATGATGTGCTCTCTTAAGCAAATGAGATTAAGGTAATCTTCCACTATTCGAGACTTTCCTTTGTTTTCCCTAAACCATTACTTAATGCAGCGTTGTAGACATAATTTAGTAGTTATGCATTGATTGTAAAATGTGTGATTTAAATAAGACACATTGGCTTGTACATTTTAGCACTGAGGTTTGGATAATTTTGTAATACTAAGAAGCTAGTCAATTTGTTTTCATATATTATGTGTGATTAAAGGAGATGCTTGTTGCTGGGCAGTGGTGGCGCACGCTTTTAATCTCAGCACTTAGGAGGCAGAGGCAGGCAGATTTCTGAGTTCGAGGTCAGCCTGGTCTTCAGAGTGAGTTCCAGGACAGCCAGGGATATATAGAGAAACCCTGTCTTGAAAAACCAACTTCCCCCCAACCCCTGCCAAAAAAGGGGAGATGCTTGTTTGCTTGTTAAAATAGAAGCTATTTTTGCTCTTACAGGGGACCCAGATTCAGTTCCCCATACACATGCGTGTATAGTTCCAGGGCACGCAATACCCCATTCTGACTTAACAGGCACAGGCACTCATGTGGTACACAGACATTCATGTTGGCAAAACACTTATGCACATAGAAAATAAATAAACCTTTAAGAAATATGATAGCCAATAATGTACATTCATATTAACATTTGTTTGTTATAGTGGTAGAAACATGACTCATGTATACTTTTAAAAACATTTATTGGGGAGAGTGTGTGTGTGTGTGTGTGTGTGTGTGTGTGTGTGTGAGTGTGTTGAGGTGGAGGACAACTTGTGGGAGTTGGTTCTCTCCTTCCACAAGTGGGTTTCAGTGATAAACTCAGGCTGTCAGGCTTGGTGTCAAGTACTTCTACCCGCTGAACTATTTCACTGGCCTTATACTTCTATTTTTTTCTAACTTTATTTTATGTGTATGGCTGTTTTGCAGGTATGTATATCTGTGTACGGCATATCCACAAATGTACCTGGCACATGTGGAAGCCAGAAGAGGGTTTTTGATTTCCCAGAGCTGCAGTTAGAGATAGTTTGAACTGTCATGTGGAAACTGAACCTAGGTTGTCAGTAAGAGCAGCCAGTGCTCTTAACCAGTGAGCCACCTCTTCAGCCTGCCCATATAGTTTTAAAATAAGCCACTGTGCTTGCTGTAATGTTGACATAATTGAAATTTTAGTCTGTAATTCGAGTTCTCTAAGTAATTATTGGGACTGAAGCTAGTGGTTCAAACATTTGTCTACATAGGCGAGAGACTGGGTTATATTCTCAACATTGAAAACGAAGAGAAAAGGAGAGGAAATGAGTAAGAGTTCTGCTGACTTTATCTTCAGCATATCGTGTGACCCCGTCTGTGCAGCTGTTTCAACTTTGACATATTTGGGCCAAGCAGTTTTCTTCTTTATTATCATCTGTGTTCCTGTTAACACACCTTCTTAGGTTTTTATGGTTCCATTCTTTTCTTTTACCTGTCTTCCAAATAAATATTCACAAGTTTAAGTTATTGTGGTAGGTACCATGCCCCTCCCTCTTTACACTTTAGTTTTAAATATTTAGTGATTATTCAGTAAGCTAAAATAATTTACTTGATTTCAGATTATGATGTGTTCTATTTTGAGTCAAGTTCAGTACTATGACCTTTGCCTTGTTAATGTTCATGAGAATTACTGTCCTAACTGGGAACTTCAGATGGAACCTTGGGAAAGAGTCCCATAGGCAGACACATTGTTCTTCCATGCTATAAGACTTCATTGTAGTTTTCCCCTCGTGCAGACAGGGAAACGTACAATATACACTTAAGTCTGCATTACTCTTTTAGTCTCACAGAAATATGGCTGAAAATCACTTACTGAAGCATGATATTAAGTGATTGGTAAGCATTTGTATGTAAGTGAAATATATGTAAAATAAACCAGTATATGGACAATAGAAAATATATAGCTTAGAATATACAATACGTAGTATAAGAAACCAGCTGTTGTGTAACTGTGAATGTGATAGTCGCCTATGTATCTCTATCTATTATAAACTACCCAAAATAGTTTAATGAAAGAGCAATATTAGTATTTACAAGCTTAGCTTCATAGCTCAGCAGTTCTGAAGTCCTCTTGGGAAAATAGGAACTTCTGATATTGCTCTGATCAGACTACAGTGTTAGCATTCGTAGTTCAATAGACAGTAGAGAGGTGGGCGTGAGAGGTTCCAGATGATTTACCCAGCACCTGTCTTCAAGCCACACGGAAGATCAGTTAGTTTGTTTATTTTCCGTTCTAAGGATGAGCCAGTTGAGCATCAGAGAGATGTGTGTGGCTGAACTGGTTCAGACCTGCTTGTGTCTCAGTTTCAGGCCAGGCTCCTTGCAGCATTTCACCCTTTATTGTAAACTGAAACCAGTGTGCTGTGAATTACATATGCTTTGAGCCTTGCCAGCTTCACTTTTTGCCGGACTTTGCTTTTTGTACTTGGTTGTTTCGTCTGCATGGAAGTTGTGAACTAAGTCCTAAGCCTCCCTCCCCTGCAAGTTCGACCTGTCAGCTTTCATGTATGTGGCATGGGTTGTTCTGTTAGTCTGGGTCTGCCCTCCTCCTCTTCGCTCCTCGTCCGTCCTCCTCCCTCCTCCCAGTCTTCTTTTCTCACTTTGGTTTCAGTATGGTTACAACATTTTAAAATAAATTCATTTCAATTTATTTCAACTTAGGTTTTTCCCTCTTCTCATTTTATTTAAAAACTAAAATGTTGAAGCAGGGTATCACTAAGTAGCTGAGTCTGGCCTCAAACTCACGGCTCAGTCTGAGAGTGCTGGGACTGTAGGTGTGAGGCACTGCACTCAACTGCACGTGTTCTTATGTTCTCTCTTTCATGTAAGAGTTAACATAGTATTTATCTCCTGATAGTGCAAAGCTTTGCAAATGGTGTCAACATAATTTTGTATTCCATACCAGACAGCAGAGTGAAGCCTGTTTGAGTGGCAGAAGGCTCAGATGAGACGTGTGACCTGTGCAGGCTCTTGCTTTCTAGTCCTTCTTCTCCCCATTCTTCTTTAACTTTTACTTGCTTCCTTTTTTTTTTTTTTTTTTTGGTTTGGTTTTTTTTTGTTTGTTTTTGTTTTAAATGGCAAGTAAATAATATAATACTGGAGATTAACTTTTTTTTTTTTAATCTAAAGCAATTTTAGGGGTCTGGGAGAAGGTTTAGACAATAAAGTGCTTGTTGTGTTGCATAAGCCTGGTGTGGTAGTACACACCTGCCATCCCAGTGCATGGGAGGAGGAAACAGGGATCAGAAATCCAAGGCCATATTTGGCCATTGTTTGAGGACAGGCCAACTGCAAAAATCAAATCAAAACAAGAGAAAAAAAAGAACCCTGATATCTCTAAGTACCTTGTAAGCAATTAAAAGGGAATCAGAAAGAGCTCTGAACTTACTACATTTTCTTCTAGTTCTTCAAAAAGATATGGTCCATGTGCCCTGAAGAAGATAGACATCTGTCCAGAAATCATTCCCTTTCTACATGGTACAGGGCCATCTTCAAGAAATTAGTCACTGGAGCATATTTTTGATATATATTCTTCACTGGGTCTTTCTTATAGGTAGAAAAAGTGTAGTTGAAGTTAGCAGTTTCTAATACAAGGCAGGCTTGAAGGGTTGACATTATTTCCTGAGGGGCACATAAGCTGGGCATGCAGATGCACACATTTAATTCCAGCACGAGAGGCAGAGGCTAGTGGATCTCTGTGAGTCTGAGACCAGTCTGATCGACGTGGTGAGTTCCAGGCCAGCCAGAGCCATATGGAGAGACTGTCTTCATAGAAAGAGAAGGTGTGTGGGCGGAGTGGTGGTTTCCTATTCTTATAGAGGACTCAGGTTCAGTTCCAACACCCACATCAGAGGCTCACAACCAGCTATAACTCTTCCAGGCATCTGCATATACATGGTACATTTGCTCTTAATGTATAAGGAGAACTTTTTGGGTTCCAAAGTGGAAAAAAAAATCCCACCTATTCAAGTAGGGAAGTGTTGTTTTTGACTGTGTCTAGGATGCCGAGTATCAGATGGACTTTCTGGTCCACTGACATTTCCTCACCCAACTTCGTAAACACAACCAGGAGAACTAGTAACAGGTTCAGTGTATCTGGTTTTAGGTTGAGGTCTTTGATCCCTTTGGAGTTGTTTGTGATAAGTATGGGTCTGTTTACATTCTCTACATCAGGCATCCAGTTTGACCAGCACTATTAGATATTTTCTTCATTAACATTTCTTTATCATCATTGTTAAAGCTTGAGAAACCAGAGGACCCCTGTTCAGTTCCTGGCCCTAGTCCTTTGTATGTCAGTGAGCATGTTATTTAATATATTTTATATTTATTTTTATTTATTTATTTATTTATTTTTGGTTTTTCGAGACAGGGTTTCTCTGTGTAGCCCTGGCTGTCCTGGAACTCACTTTGTAGACCAGGCTGGCCTCGAACTCAGAAATCTGCCTGCCTCTGCCTCCTGAGTGCTGGGATTAAAGGTGTGCGCCACCATGCCCAGCAATATTTTTAAATTTTTAAAAATTAATTTTATATGTATGAGGTTTTTGCCTACGTGTGTGTGTGTCTGTGTGTGTGTGTGTGTGTGTGTGTGTGTGTGTGTACCTTGTGCACACCTGGTGCCCAGGGAGGCCAGAAGAGGCCATTAGATCTCCTGGAACTGGAGGTACAGGTGGTTGTGAATTGCCATGTGGATGCTGAGAATTGAACCAGGGTTCTTGAGAAGAGCAACATCAAGCCATCTCTCCAGCCCATTATTTAGCATCTTTGGATTGTGTGTGTGTGTGTGTGTCTGTGTGTGTGTGTGTGTTTTGCTTTGTTTTGTTTGTTTGTTTGTTTATTTTTTGTTCTTTTGAGACAGGGTTTCTCTGTATAACAGCACTAGCTCACCTGGAACCAGCTTTGTAGACAAGGCTGGCCTCAAACTCTCAGAGATTTGCCTGCCTTTGCCTCCTGAGTGCAGGGCTTAAAGGTGTGCACCACCATGTCTGGCCAAATTATTTAATATCTTAATGACTCAGTTTCATCACCTAAAATTTTTAAGATTACATTTGTTTATTGTGTGCATGCATGTCTGTGTGCTATAGAGTGAATGTGGAGGTGAGGGGACAATGTACAGAATTTGATTCTCATCTTCTACCATGTGGGTACCAGAAATGGAACTCAGGTTCTCACAAATTCTGAGCTATCTCGCCAGCCCAGTTTTTCCACTTTTAGGATGAAGGGTATAATTATACATACTTTAGAAAGTTATAAGCCAAGATGAAGTCTATAAAGCACTTTAAAATAGTACTTGACAGATGTGTAGCTGATAAACAGCAGCCATTGTTACAGTGTAAAGAGTCTGGAAACACACAGAAAAGAATGCCTGTCTACTTGGAGACATCAGAGAGTATTTCTTAGTTCCATTTGACCTGCATAGGTTAGTTGCCAGTCAGTATCAGAGTATCTGACACAACGAACGTAGCAAGTGTTTAGCTCACAGTTTTGAAGGCTCAAGGTCCAAGTGGCTCCGGGATTGATCCTTGGCTACATCACCAGGTGGCAAATGGGAGGAGAGAGCAATGGCAGGAGAATGTATTGGGAGCAAAAAAGTGGTGATATCTTAAGCCAGGAGCAGGAGAGAGTGGGAGTGAGAACAAGACAAAGAGGCCGGAGTCCTGACATCCCAAAGGACCTAAGAACCTGTCACAGGAGTCATAGGACAGAGGCCTGACTCAACCATCATCACCCTCTGGGAGGTGGGAAGGTGGGGGCAGGAACGCATCAGTGCGGCCATCTGATAAAGACAGGAGATCAGTCAGCAGGTAGAATCAGCTGGGGGGGGGGGAAGCATTAAGTAAGGAGTCTGTCATGCTGTGATCTTATTGTCCTTATCTCAGTTTCAGTTCTGGATTTTCCGGGTTCTAGAAAAGTCAGTAGAGAGTAGTTATCGCTCACCCCCATTTTGTGAGGGTTGGGTGGTGGGGATAGGAATAGGGGGAGAGAGGCATTCTCACCACAGAGAATCTCTTCCTGAACTCTATCTAAGGCGATTGCAAGTTAGTGACAAAGACCAGAACTTTCTAGATGCGGCTGCAGGACACGTAGAACCTGATGTAAAACCTGACCTTTGAATGTCCTTGCAAATCTTGAAAATATTCACTTTTATCTTGGTGCCTTTAGTCCGGAAGGGAGCTGAGACAGAATAGGTATATTTAGGGCTAACCAACCTTGAATTACCAGTTTCTGTGCAGACACTTCTTAAATGATTAACTTGCCTGTGTGCAGATTTGAGCAGGAATCTCAGCTGAAATTTGGAAGAGAACAGATGCAAAATGAAAGCCCAGGGTTTTTCCTGTTTTTAGCTATCCATTGTGACATTTGCCAGGGGTGGGGGGGTTGGAGGAGGTGGAAAGGGAAGAAGGGGGAGGGAAGTGTGGGGAGAGATATTCCTATTAGCTCTCTCTCTCTCTCTCTCTCTCTCTCTCTCTCTCTCTCTCTCTCTCTCTCTCTCTCTCTCTCTCTCTCTCTCTCTCTAGCCCTGGCTGTCTTGAACCTCTCTCCATAGACCAGGCTGGCCTCAAACTCAGAGATCCAGCTGCCTCTGCCTCCTGCGTGCTGGGATTAAAGGCGTGTGCCACCACCACCTGGCTTAGGTCTCACCTCTTTAAAGTCTCAGTATCATACCATCTTGGGACCAAGCAATCCTTTGTGCACAGAGCTCTTTGGGGAACATCCATCGTCCAGACTACAATACTAGACCATAGCAGGGAAGTAGGACTTTGGTTGGTGGAGGAAGAGCTAGGCGTTCTGTGGCTTTGGGCTGGAGGAGATGGGAAGAAGATTGTCCTCAGCAGCGGCTGTGTTGGTCAATCTGGCAAAGCTATTCCACAGGATGAGATGTACTTATTTATGTGTACAGCCAGCAGATTTTCTTCCTAAGTGATTAGTCACTGGTTTGTGGCAGTTCTTGAGGTTGTGTTAAATTCTTAACATGAAGTATAGCATCTTTATGACAGTGATTGGTGATTTTGGTCTCCATGAACTTTGACTTTCCTAGTGCTGACACAGGAAACACAGCTGTCAGGACCATGGCCCAGGAACATAGATTTAGTGTACCTCAAATACCATGTTCCAATGTGGTAACAGTTTCATGAAGCCTTTAGAGTAAAACAGCAAAGAAAATCATAAATCAAGACACATTAGATACATTGGTGGAACTCGTTAGGGGGATTACAGCAAAGTGGACAAAGTCTCTTCTGTAGGCCCCAGATGTTGTCTGATATACTTAGTCTCCGGGTTAGTAAAATTGAATGGTCTCTGTACATTCCGGTGGACTTACTTAATAGTGAGGGGTGTTAAGTGAAACAGGTGGGCAATGAGGGAATATTTGGGGGGCTTAGAGAACCCAAGCTAGTTTGGTTCCCAACTGTAACATTCCAGTTCTCCACAATCACAGGGCTTTAAAAGCATTTCCTTATTATAATTATTGTGTATGCATGGGTAAGAGGCACACTCATGCCACTGTGCGTGTGTGAACATCAGAGGACAGTGCTGTGAGAGAGTTCTCTCCACCACCTTTGAAGGATCCAGTCATTGAGCTCAGGTCATGAGGCTGTGGTAAGTGCCTTACTTGCTGAGCCACCCTCTTGTAGACCCCTCCATCCCCAAACCCCCTTTTTTCCCCTGTTTCTCTGTGTAGCCCTGGCTGTCCTGGAATTCACTCTGTAGACCAGGCTGGCCTCTAATCTGGAGATCCCCTGCCTCTGCCTCCCAGGTGCTGGGATTAAAGGCGCGCGCCACCACCCAGCTCAGTAATTACTTTTTGAAGAGTAGCTGGGTAAAATTAGACATTTTTGTTTGGGAGAAGGGATTGTTTTCAGGTTTCAGAAATATCTCTAAAAGAATTGAAAAATAGGTTTGCAGTTTATTATTATCATTATTGTTTGTAATACCAAGCATAGAAGTTCAAGTTTCTTGTTCTGTCTGGCACACAGGGTAAAATATTTTTTAAAGGATCTTATTTTAGGGGTCTAGAGAAGAGCGCTGTTGCTCTTTCCGAGGGCACTAGGTCAGTTTCTAGCACCCACATCAGGCAGCTCCCAGCTGTCTGTAACTCCAGCTAGAGGGATCTGATACTTCCCTCTTGTGGGTTCTGCAGGCACACACACACACACACACACACACACACACACACACACACACACAATTATTTTTTTCTGCATTATTTATGTTCATACATGTATAAGTGTGAAGTGTGTTATGTGAATGCATGCTGGATTTCTTGGACACAGCTGCAGCTGTTGGTGGGCTGCACTGTAGGTGCTGGGATGTGAACTTCATTCTTTCTGACAGAGCAGCAAGTGCTCTCTCTCAGTCACTGAGCCATCTCTCCCTCCACTCAGCTCTCGTGTGCACTCTTATAAGGAATTCAGTGATATAGCAACTTGTTTTAACTTTAAAAATACCAATAAAATGTCTGAAGCAATATGTTGAAAAGCAGAGATGAAATTTAAAATGAGAGTAGGAAAGGTCTTCCACAGACATCCCCTAAGAGATGCTTCATGACACAAACTGGATCGCAAGCCATGGGAACAAATCAGACACGTGGTAGGCAAGCTTGACCCCTGACAAGCTGCAGCACGTCCTGTCCTTAATACTTCCAAACCTGAGGACAAATGCTTTTTAGAAAAAGAGATCATTATAGTTCAGCGTTTATTCTGTCATGATTTCTCGCACTTTGAGTAAGTATTTTTCTTTCTCTGACTTCCTGTAGGGAAACCTGTGGGAAGAACAAGTGGTAGTTCCAGAGTTAAGTTAGAGTTTTAAAAAGTTACCCAGAGAATATCAAAATCAACTTCTAAATGGGATTGTGTAATTTCCTTCCTCAGAAAATTTAAAAACACTATACGTCAGAATTTATTTCTGAAATGTTTTGGGTTGGTTTCTAATGCTGGGAGTAGCAGGTGATCCTCAGAGGAGTAGTATGACCTCTGACCCTTGTTCTTTGCATGGTGACTGACATTTGTGCCGTGTGAGCTGCTGTTAGAGCGTCCTCTCAATTCCCCTACCTTCGTGTGCTTGGTTAATAGCATAGCATTGTCTCTTCTCTCTGATGGGGTCTACAGTGAACAAAATGTGGTAGGGAGTGGGCTTGCATTGTGCCTGGAAAGCAGTGGGAGATACACAGTTTTAATCCATTAGAGGGAGTAAGGACCAGACTTCAGCTGTTTACAGGAGCATGACGTGCACATCGGTGCCCCCAAACTGTAGACTCACTATTAGAGAGCCAGGAGAGCCGAGAACAGCAGTGATAGACACTGGGCATGGGTTAAAATCAATTCATCTCTGGTGGATTTTAGTCTGCTGTTGTGTTTCTAGTACTCTATATTTGCTAGGTTGTCTGTAGGGTGCATTAGCTGACATTAAAATAATATAAGTATGGTCTCTTTCAGATTCACCAAAAACTTATCTCCTGACAAAATAAACCTCAGCACCCTTAAAGGAGAAGGTGAACTGAATAACCTGGAGCTGGATGAGGAGGTGCTGCAGAACATGCTCGATCTGCCCACCTGGCTGGCCATCAACAAAGTGTTCTGTAATAAAGCATCCATCAGGGTAAGCCCTGGGTGTCTGCATGTCTGAGGAGACTGCCTGCTCTTAGTTTTTGTTTCATTGTTACCTGTTAAAATAAATACTCAGCTTCAGATCTTGTTATAAAGAAACATTGTGTTCCTATTATTCACATAGAAAATAGCTGCATGAATGGTTTTCAGCCCTTATGAGTATAATGGAAGTAACATATCAATAACTTATTTACATTTTGTTTAAGACACCTTTATTGATAGTTTAATAAAATTAATTTATTATAAATTAATTGCTTTACTTTGGCATATATTCAATGATAGTTTCCCCCCCCCCTTAGGTTTTATGGTTAATGAAATGACAAATGAAATGTTTTAAATTTTTAATACTTTATGTTAAAGATGTATATTAGAATTGTCATTTATTATTGTAGACATTATGCTATTGTAGAGTTTTATGCCTTTCATTTATTCCTTTGTTATTTTGCAAAAGTTAGGGATATCTATTTACTACTACTACTAATATCTCTATTTTTATTTTTTTACTGATTTTTGTTTCAATCTTACGTCAGTTTTTACATCTTATAACTTTTTGCTGCTAAAGACCAGGTTTAGGCGAGAGGTTGCATGGGCGAGACAGTGCATGTTAACGTTTTATATAAAACTAAAGTGTGGGCTTCCCGTGCAAAGGGTATTGCATCCTTTGGTGCTCATCATTCTTTAATTTGTGTCTGTGACTCAAATATCAGCAAAGACCTGTCTATGAACATTGTCTCTGTGATGTAGCTGGTGTTTGCCATCAGTGGTTTTATTTTGAATTTGCTTTTAAGGAGCTAAAAATATGACGGTTGGAACTCTAAAGTTAAAAAAACTAATAAACAGAAAAGTGATTATGTTTTGCTGATAATTCTTAAATTATGAAAATAAAACGTATTTTAAGGACTGGTAAAAACATGTAACTAACAGAACTTGAAATTCTATTTTCTGATATAACATAGATCCTTGATTTCAACAGTGTTAAAATTTCCTCAATTTATTATTTTACAATCTGAGAGAGTATAAAGTATAAGTTGCTATCTTTTAAATGCAGAGATATCTGTTGATTACTATTTCATATAAAGTTTTAATAATTCATTTTAAAGAAATAAATTTATTTGTAGATTCCATGGACAAAACTGAAAACACACCCTATCTGTTTGGTGAGTACTGAACTTGTTTCAAAAATAGGCATTTACATGTGTAAATTAACTGTTCTGTAAACATTAATATTTTATTTCTTAGATTTTCCATCTGTTTGTTTCCACTTTATTTTTATTGGACTTAGTTTTTTTAAAAGCCATTATGTGAGAAACTTGAACTTTAAATATGAGAAATTTATCTTTTTTTTTTTTAAGATATATTTATTTATTATATGTAAGTGTACTGTAGCTGTCTTCAGACACTCCAGAAGAGGAAGTTAGATCTCGTTGTGGATGGTTGTGAGCCACCATGTGGTTGGTTGCTGGGATTTGAACTCAGGACCTTCGGAAGAACAGTCGGGTGCTCTTACCCGCTGAGCCATCTCACCAGCCCGAGAAATTTATCTTTTTAAATTTAATAAACCACTTTCTGTGTTTTTGCTTTTATTGGTTTATCAAGTTTAGTACATATTTTTGTAATGAGCTTCACTTTTTAAAGAGAAAAATGAATCAGTTAACCCTTTTTTTTTTCTTCCCGAGACAGAGAAACCTGACTGACCTGGCTGACCTGGAACTCACTCTGTAGACCAGGCTGGCCTCAAACTCAGAAATCCGCCTGCCTCTGCCTCCCGAGTGCTGGGATTAAAGGCGTGCGCCACAACGCCCGGCTTAACCCTTTATTTTTAACTTAAGTTTTATATTGTGTGTGTGCTGTGTGTGCTGTGGTGGTGGTGGTGGTGGTGGTGTGTGTGTGTGTGTGTGTGTGTGTGTGTGAGATGGCAGGCATGTGGAAGTTAAAGGCACCTTGCAGGATTTAGGTCTATCCACCTACCATGTTACCATGTGTTCTAGCTGGGAACTTAGGTTTAGATTTAGGTTTTGTAGCACACGCCTTTTCCTGAGCTCTTTTCCCAGCCCTGGATTCTTTTTTTTTTTTTTTTTTTTTCATTAGATATTTTCTTTCTTTCTTTCTTTCTTTATTTTTTTTCTTTTTTCTTTTTTATTATTATTTTCTTTATTTACATTTCAAATGCTATCCCG